>NC_080381.1:13061060-13361060 GCF_014773155.1 Arachis stenosperma | reverse complement strand
TTAGAAAAAGGACAAGTGACAAGGACAATATCCGCAATGATCTGGAAGAATTGTTGAGGTCACAAGTAACCAAGGATGTACAAGGAATGAAGAGGTTCGGAAGGAGAAATCAGTTTGGAAAACTCAGGAACAACCCCTGAATCAAAGAAGACCAATAGGAACAACAAAAGGAAAAGCAGTGTGATAGTTTGAAACAAAGTCAAGCTGAGTTAAAGAGGTATAAAATCATAGAAGAAGATTAACTAGAGTTAGTGATGATGCTCACAAGGTTTAAAAATTAATGATTAAAAACACCTTCTATAATACATTTGAACATAAAAAATGAAAACTTAAGAAAGATCACCTTATGTTCTAAAAGAAAAGATATGTAGTTCGCATTTTGCAATAGGATGACAAAAACATATATCAAAACTGCAATATGGTCAAAAGAAAATTTAATTGCATTTCGTCCAAACGGTTTTCAAGTAAAAGACAGAATAGGTGAGGTTTGAAAAAAAATGAAAATCAATTGTGTTAAGGCCAAAATAATGTCTCACCATTTTCGAAATACATGTAAGTACTAAATCAAATAAGGTTGTGCAATGGAATCGCGGCAAAGTTAGAAGGTGTCGAATTTGTTAGAAAGGAAAGTCTGGGGTAAAGTTTTAAACTACACAAACTTTCAAATTTCATATTCAAACTCCATTTAGAAAAGAAATTCCGAGATACAATTTGCTTATAGGTCAGTAAAGGAAATAAGTGGTGCGTTGCAAACAAACATATTTCCGCTAAATAAGGAAGCTTTTCAAAACTTTATTTAAAATAGCGTATGCCAACTTTAAAATAGCTTTGTCAAATTTAAAGAATAGCTATGGATGTAGTTAAACGAGAAAATTTGATTTAAAATTTCTTAAGAAGAGAATCCAAAACTTATTTTAAAAATTCACATTAAAACTTCGAGAATACACTTGAAATCGTCATCACCTAGGGACATTCAAGAATATTAAGGTGTTCTGAAAAAGAAGTCAAGTTATATGAGAAAGAATCTTGAATCAAGGTAGTTTAGACAAGATTCACGAGGCATGAGACATCAAACAAGCTTCCAATCGATCCAAAAGAATACAAAACTCGTAAGAAAAGACAACTCAATCAATAGTGAATTTTCGAGAAAGAACCTCTGACTAAACAAAGACAAGTGAGAGGACAAACGGTACACTTGATGGAAATGAATTCAAGTTGACTCGATGAGAATGAGATTCACAAGAAAAGGAAAACTGAAACTAATAGTGACGTTCACAAAAGTAGGAAAGTAATTAAAAATAGAAATAAATATGACATTTATAGAAGTGAAAAGCTCAAAAAGGAATTGATCCGTTCTTGAAAGGGAAGATATGAATCCACCATTTTCAAAAGAGCAAAGAATGCTTAATTAACGTGTTTTGCTAAACCAAATTCAAATTAAAATAGATCAGATGAAGTTTATTAAACAAAAATCAACAAGAAAGAGACAAAAATCTTTCTTTGAAGAGTATCTAAATACATAATCAAGCAAAAATATTTATATAAAAAAATTGTAATACAGTTGTTAAAAAATCAAGTTGTATATATATTTTAAAATAAGTATATTTTTCATAAACCAGTAAAAGAACTAGCGAGGTATTAGGAGTAAATAGTTTCTAAACTGCATAAAGAATTTTCAAAGTTCTATTTAGAGGTTATACCGAATAAAAAACGAAAGGTAATAGAAACAACGTCTCCAATTTGGTCATAGCTTGGTGGCTGGCTGGCGATGGAGGAATGCCTCCTTCCACCTCTGGTTCGTGATTCCAATAACGATGAGGGACTTGGGCAGAATCAAAATCGGCAACATCATCTCCTCCTCCCACATGCAATGGTGACGGTAGGGGCTCCGGTGGCTAGGGCTCCGATCGGAGGCAGTAGTGGTGGCAGGACACCAGGCGGTGAAACCCTTTTCCTTTCCCTTCATCAATCGCGTCTTCCCTCTCTCACGCGTCTCTGGTTCTCACAACTGAGCCTTTCTCAACTTCTCCCTCTCACCCACATGACAGTAGCGGCAGTGGCTGAACGGAACAGACGCGGTCTGGGAGGCGATGGCGCGACAGCTCCTCTCCTTCCTCGCGTCGTCCCTAGCTCGCAGCATTCTCTCTCCTCTCCGATCGCAACCTTCTTTCTCTTGTCTCCCTTAATCTCCGTTTTCTTTTCTTTCCTTTTTGGTTTGTTGAGGCTGTGTTGTGTGTATATGGGGGAGAGGGACTGGCAGTGGGTGAGTGAGTAATGAGGGAGGGTGAGTGTGGCTCACCAAGGAGTTGACAGATTAGGGGGTATACGTGTGTGTATTGTAAAAATTGGGGTTAGGACAAAAAATTAGGTTTAAGTAAAATTAGGATTAGGTTAGGGTTTAATGTTTTGGGAGTATAAATTAAGATTTTGTTTAGAGTAAAATTATTAATAAAGTAATAAAGTAAAGTAATAAGTTAGAACCAAATTAAATATAAAGTAATTATCTTTGAAATACCATTTAATTATTAACTTGAAGTCTATCTTCGAATAAATACTAATTCAATGAAAATTGATGATAATTAATTGAATTCTCCTTTATTATAAAATAAGGTTAAAAATCTAAATATTTAAGAGTAAGATATATAAAATATTCACTATTATTTATTTTCTTTTATAAGAACTCTAAATAATAAATAAGAATTTACTCAGCTTATGTATAAAAATTTCTAAAAATATAACCTTAAATAAATATAATAAATCATAAATAATTAATTAATAAGTTTTCAAAATCAGGGGTCTTACACATGTTTGTTCTAATTTATGCCTACAATTGTTTTCTCTGTAAAAATATTAAATTTATTTGATGGATATCTATGAATTAAGGGAAAGTTCTGTCAAAATTTGTTTTTATTGTTTAAAATATGTTTGGTTAGTGAGAAAATAATAATCGAATTTGGTTGGACATTCTAATTATAGGAGACACCGTGCCAAATTTTTCAAAAATTTCAATAAGATGTGTTGTTGGATGAATTCTAGGTTGTTTGTTGTAAGATAATTCTAAGTCATCATTTGTGGATGTATGATAGGGACAACAATGGCCGGAGGGGTTTAAAACCTAAATTCTTTGAGGAGGTTGACGCATTTGTTGCGTATGTCTTCAATATGGAACTATTTAGGTCTCAAAGGATATTTAGGTGTTCATGCTATAAATGTTGGCTGACTAAGTGGTTAGGACTTTCGGATATAACACTTTACCTCTACCATAATGGGTTCATGGATGGTTATTATTGGATGTGAACAGAACACAAAGAAGTAGATAAGCAGGGAGTTAACCAGTCTGCCTCGAATTTCAATATGGCTAGGGGTCGATCAATGAGGGTCCGAGTGGTTAGAGAATCAAACATGGAAGAAATAATTTGGGAGGGTAACCAAGAGTGATATAACGAGATGGTGTTTGATGTAATAGGTGTTACCGATACAGAAGATGCTGAACAAGAGCCTATCCTGGAGGCAAAGAGCTTTTATCATTTATTAGAATCTGCCGTGCAACCCTTGTACGAAGGGTTTGTTCATTCGAAATTGTTTATATGTGCTAAAATGATTAGTATTAAGTATGAGTCAAATCACACTCAAGAGTCTTTTGATAAGTGGGCCACCCTTTGCAACACCTTAGTACCTGTCGGGACTAGTGGCATCCCCCAGAGCTAGTACGAAGCAAAGAAGTCAGTTTTAAAATTGGGTCTAAATTCGGTGAAAATCGATTGTAGTTTGAATGGTTGTATGCTGTATTACATGGGGAATGTAGATCTAACTGCTTGTGGATTTTGTGATGCACCAAGATTCAAGTCGAGAGAGAACGAATTGGTAGATAGTGGTTAAAGAGAATTTCAAACAAACAGATGCACTACTTGCTCTTATTCCTTAGGCTAAAATGGTTGTATGCATCAATGAGTTCGACCATCACATGACCTGACATAGTAACAACTAAAGTAGTAAACTCGGTTTTACTTTAACTCGGCTGACTATAATAAAATCTTAATTCGTAAAATCTTAAAACGAAACGTAAACATAACTCGTAAATTATAAAAAATACATATATAAAAAGATGTAAAAAAGAGTAACAAATAAAATGAATTTCATAAATAATTCTCAAATTAATTTTAACAAAAAAATAATTTAATAGTTCACAATTGTATCATATGTATATGACATAAACCCAAGACACCACTTGAACAAAAACAATTGACTAACATCATTTAACTAAAAGAAATAAAACAAATAATAAATAAAAGATATAAAAAATGATCAATAAGAGATATTCATAAAAAAACAACCGAGTTCAGAAAGAAGAGAATAAGGGAAAAAGTTTTAAAGTTTTTAAAAGAAAAATAAAATAAAATAAAATAAATTTTATTAATTATTTCAGTTCCATCGCCACTTTCTTCTCGAATGCCCTCTTTTATCTTTATTTTCCCTCAAAATTTCCATTTTTCATAACACCATTTCAACTCTGTACTTTCTCCTATTGATTTTGTTCAAAACAATAAATTTTTTCCAAACATATCCTTATCCCTCTTCTAATAGAATAACACCTATGAAAATGATAAAATAGAAAAAAAGACATGGTGGGTTACACATATCAGAAGCAAAGAGATTGAGAGAGAAAAATGAAGGAAAATTGACAATTCCAACACCTTTTGAGCAGATTATGCTTGGGATTCAAGTTGGGTTCTACATTGCACAACAAAACTAAGCTTTAGGCCAACTTTCTTCTCGAAATGTAGGTTGCTTGCAGAACTACGATTTCGATGCGACTTTTTCTGATGATTCTGTGCATAAGCAACTCTAGTGACTCGAGTAGTACAAGCATGACGAAAAGAGAATAGAAACATAAATTCGTACGTTTTTGTGAGCCAACTCGCAATTTTGTCTACCTTGGTAACAACAAGTGAGATGATAGTTTTATGATGCACCCATCTCATGGAGATGCTTGGAAGCATTTTGATAGGGTCTACCCTACATTTGTGAGCAAGCCCAGAAATATTAGATTAGCTTTGTGCTCTGACGGGTTTGCACTAAATTCTAATTTTTGATAATGCATACTCTTGTTGGCCTGTAGTGATGACTCTTTATAACCTACCTCCTGAAATGTGCATGAAAGACCCGTACATTTTCGTAACTTGTATCATACATGGTCCAGATAATTCAAAAGGCAAAATAGATATTTTTTGTAACCCTTGGTAGATGAGTTGATGGAATTGTGGGTTAATGGTGTAGAAACGTATGATATTTCAACCAAGACAAACTTCTAACTGCATGTTGTATTGATGTGGACCATTAATAACTTTCCTGCATATAAGATATTATTAGGTTGGTCCATCCAGGCAGAATGTCGTGTACCATTTGTATGGAGAATACAAAGGCATTTTGGCTAATGAATGGCGATAATAATTGGTGGTTTGATTATCATCAAAGGTTTCTTAATATTGATCATCCTTTTCGGTGCAACAAAGACTCGTTTAGGAAGAATAGAACTGAACAAGAAGACATACCCGTGAGATTGAGTGGTTTGCCAGTTAGGCATCGTGTTAGTTGAATTCCAAAGATCATCGATAACTGGGCAGGTGTGAGATCTTCAGGATATGGTAAGGAGCATAATTGGACCAAACAGAGTATTTTGGGACATGTCTTATTGGAAAGACAATTTGGTTTGACATTGTCTTGATATGATGCACATTAAAAATCGTGTTTGTTACTATCATGCACACGATAATGGACGCTGAGAGGATAAAGGATAATGATAAGGTAAGGTTAAACTTGATAAATATTTGCAGACGGCCAGATCTAAACTTAACAAGACTTGATAATGGCGGGTGGGCTAAACCAAAGGTGGTGTTAACTCTAACGAAGTAGGTGGATTAGAGGACTGAGGTTTCCTGATGGTTACTCCTCTAACTTGGGTAGATATTCAAACGTCTCACAAGGTAGGCTTGCTGGGTTGAAGAGTTATTATTGTCATATTTTTATGGAGTCATTGCTTCCTACTGCATTCCGAAAACTTCCTACCAACATCTGAAAAGCTCTTACAAAAATAAGTGAGTTTTTTAAAAATTTATGTGCTCCAAAACTCTCACAGTAATGGAGAAGAACATTCAGATTATACTTTGTAAGTTAGAAAGGATATTTTCTCCCATATTTTTTGATGTCATGGAATACTTAGCAATCCACATGCCATACAAAGCAAGAGTATGTGGGCTAGTCCAATTTAGATGGATGTATCCGTTTAAGAGAATGATTGGATCATTCGAGTGCATCATGAAGAACAGAGCTTGGATCGAGGGTAGTATCTACAAAGAATTTCTAGCTAAAGAAACATTTGCATTTTGCTCTTTCTATTTTGAGTCTCTTGTTGAGTCACGTATAACAAGATTTGGAAGGAATGATGAGAGGGGAGAATCCTCGTCAAGAGAACCAACGTATCTAATATTTATTTTGGAAGGAGTTGCAATGGGCACAGGTAGTGACTATTGGTTAGAGAAAAAGAAAATCGATGCTGCACATTTGCTTGTGTTGCTTAACTGTGATCAGATTTCACCCTACTTGATGTGAATTTTTAAGCCTTCATAACTATTGCACTTAGTAAGATATTATATTCCTCATCTAATCAAAACTTTATTACACTGAAATTTTCTTATTTATCCTATTATATCATAGGTTATTCCAAAAAATAAATCTTGAGACATCACTGAACAATTCATCTAATTGGTTCAGAGAATATGTCAGAGTGCATCTAGCTAACACAAAAGATTCAGAACTACTTGCACTTAGTTGGGGTCCAATAAATAAGGGCACAAGCTACCCAATATACAATGTTAATGAATATCGGTTCCATTCTTTAAAATGGTCGATTGGAAAGAAAACAGATAACACCTGGGTCTGGATTCATGGGGATTCAGGCAGTAGGCATTCTGATTAAAATGCTGTGTTGCACAATATAATTCAAGTAGAGTATTTTGGTTGCACGACATACCAGGTGTTTGTTTTTAAATACCAATGGTATGATCCAAGTGCGTGACAAAGAACACGAAACCACAGGGATTACAATATCACTGAAGTAAATGTGACTAGGAAATATAGGCACTATGATCCTTTTATTCTACTTCAAAATACACGACAGGTATATTATTTGCCGTATCCGGGGTCATGCAAGTCTAGTTAGGTGGTTGTGGTTAAGACTAAGCCAAGAGGTTGCATCGAGTCAGATGGAACAGAGAGTGAGGAACCTTTCCAAATTCATGACCCAACTCCTTCGAAAATGGTGGTTGATACTGGTGTTTCGATTACCCTTAGGTCCGTTGTTATGAATTATGACTTTATTGTCCTTAGAGTAGATGACAACACACTACCACTGGACGACGATGATCTTCAAGAAGAAGGCGTGGTTGATAGAGTCGAAGAAGAAGAATACGAGTTTGATGATTAGGAAATTACCTTAGAAGGGGAGAATGATGAACCAAAGGAAGAAGATGATGAATCTAAATAAGATTAATGTAAACATAGTTCTATCTTATGTATTTTGTTATCAAAGTTTCGTTTTATGTTTACGTTCTATATATTTGATATTTTACATCATATATTAATCACTTTTTTCAGATTAAATACTAATTTATTTGATGTTAATTGAAAGTTGACTATCAATTGTTAACTATTGGAGTACATCATAGAATGAGAAAAAATAAAAAATATTCACGCTACCGACGGATTTATTGACAATAGCGATCATTCATATTTTTTTTAAAAAATTCTTTCTTCGGATTTACTTTCACATTTGTCTAATGGTAAAGTGGCGTGATGGTTCATTTTATGGCACCAATGTTATCAAGATTTCTTTTCCATAAATCATCACATTCCGATGATAAATTCGTCGCAAGTTACCGACGGACATCAAAATCCGATAGTAGATATTTACTAGTGAGGTTTATATCTTCAAATTTAATCCGATGGAAAATTCGCAGGTAAACATAGTATCAGCAGATTTTTTTTTATTTTTCTATCGGTAAATTTGACAGTACTCAGTATTTTGTTGTAGTGTAGGAACTAATACAAAAATAACTAAATAAATAAAATAATGATTAAGTTTAATCAGAAAATAAACAAAAATTTTCAAGCTTCCCAACTAAATCACATACACAGAAAGCCTTTAATTAGATCTTCTTATGTATCAAATAAAAAAAACTATGCATTTTGAAAGGGATGAGAGGTAACCCTCTCTTACTGATGTTGCTACTCAAGCCTTTCTAAAAGGGGTTGTTACAGGGTTGCACCATTGAAAAAGCAAGCCATCAATGAGAGAGAGCAGAGATGTGAAGAAGAGTAGAGCAGAGCTTGCAGAGGATCTAAGATGATGACAATGGAGGAAGTAGGGGCAGACGAGCACGTGGTGGGGGCAAAGACAGGCAAGGCACGACGGAGGCAAGGCGGCTCAGACAACACAGATGGGTGAATTAGAGGCAAGAAAACATTCGCGGTGTAGCGATAACGATGAGCTTGTCCTGGTAGCAACGATGAGGTCACGACTTGAGGAGGGTGAATGTGTAAAGAAAGAATAAAGGAGAAATCTCTAACTAGTTTTCACTACAAGAAAGTCGTTGGATATTGTCAGATTTATCGGTGGAATAAATCCGACTATATAAACCTCGCCGATAATTATTTACCGGTGGATTTAGCGGCAAAAATTCTGGAGCTTGTTAACATTGAATTTTTCTCCCAGTAAATCCAACGGTAATATATTATTTATTATTAATAATTAAATGAGTTAAGTACGATTTTGGTCCCTAATGTGGAGGCCGAAAATTTGTTTCGTCCCCAAGTTTTTTTTGCTTACAAAATCGTCCCTAAAGTTTAACCTAATTTTAAAATCATCCTTTGAACAATTATATCCTTACCCTCTATCACTGTTTCGTCATCTCCTCTCTTGTTCTGCTTCTTCATCCCTGCTTCTTCATCTTCTTCATCTTCAGCAGCATCAAGATTCCAGATTCAAGCCAAATCAGAAGCAGAAATTCACCCAATCAACATAGCATGACATTGCAGCAACATCAACATATCCAAAACCCATCAACATCAACATCAACTTATCCAAACTCGATATTCCACAAGCGAAAAAAATTCCACAACAAAAAAATTCAGATATCCTAAATCAGAATCATCAAGAAAAAAATTTAGATATTCCACAACAAATTTCACAACAAATTTAGATTATGTAAAACAAATAAGAAATTCTGTTCACAAAGAAGAAGAAGAAGAAGAAGAAGAAGAAGAAGAAGAAGAAGAAGAAGAAGAAGAAGAAGAAGAAGAAGAAGAAGAAGAAGAAGAAGAAGAAGAAGAAGAAGAGGGTCGTGGAGAGGATGCAGGGAGCAGTGATGAGCGGCGAGGAGAGCAACAAGGAGAGCGGCGAGTAAGGAGGAACAACAGCGAGCGGTGAGGGGTGAGGACCGGCGGCAATGGCGGCAGCTGCGGCAGTGGATGATGCAAATCCCTTCAGCTCGCGCATCCCTCTCTCTCTTCGGGGTTAGCGACGGTGGCTCAACAGCAGCGACGAACCTAGTACAACGATGCGGTTCAACGGCGGCGACGAACCCAGTACGACGGCAGCTCCCTCCTCCCCCCTTTCCTCATTCCCCCTCGTGATCCCTTCCCGTTTCCTCTTTCCTCTTTCCTCTTCCCCCACCCCTGATCCCTCCCCCCATTTAACCCCTTTTCTTTTCTTTTTTTTTTAATTTTATATTTTTTAATTAAGAGTATTTTAATAATGAAAATTAAAATTTTGGTAAAAAGGACGATTTTAAAATTAGGTTAAATCTTAGGGACGATTTTGTAAGCAAAAAAAACTTGGGGACGAAACAAATTTTCGGCCTCTACGTTAGGAACCAAAATCGTACTTAACCCTAATTAAATTAATAGTTATCAGCAGATTTAACTGACGATAAATCCAACAGAAAACTTAAATTTTAAATTTTTTAAAATTTGTTTGAAAATTCAATACATAATTTTAAATATTTAAATTTAATAATTTCTATACTAACAAAATCTAAAGTTTTATAATTTTTTATAATAATTTGTCTATACATTTTTAGTTAAAAATTGTAATAGATCCACATAAGATAAGCCAAACAACTTTTTATAGTCAAGTTGGTTATAATTTCATGCCCATATATCATAATAAGAAGGAAATAGTTAGCAAACAAGTTAAACAACCAAGGAAAACAACAAATAAATGAAATAAAACAAGATCCATATATGATACAACAATATATTGAGTACTTGAAATAGAAGGATTATAATGACAAAAAAAGACTTATTTACCATTTAAATGACTACAGCAATACAGAACCCAATTGCTAATAACAGGGACAATTAACAACAACACAAATTCTAGTGCAAGGCAATAAATGAATTGTTCTTAAAGATCTACAAAATTTTGAAGCAACATGTACAAAAATAGCACCAATATTATTTTAAACAAAAACGCAAGACACAATGACATAATGAGCAGTGAATTAGTAACACAGACAATGCAAATTTTCATCAAGCAGTGAACCAGTAATAGAGTTATTAGTTTAAAATTTATCATTAAGCACAAGCAGTAAGCACATGCAGTGAGCAAAGCCAATCAACTAAGAACAAGCACTAAGGACTCATTGAGCAGTCGAGTAAAAAAAAAGAATCAAAGGAATATTTAATTAATAATCAAACCACATCATAAAAAATAGCATCAATATTATTTTAAACAAAAATGCAAGACACAATACAGAATGAAAAGTAAATTAGTAACACATGTAGTGCAATTTTTCATCAAACAGTAAGCCATTAATAAAGTTATCAATTTAAAATTTATCATTAAGCACAAAGTAGTGAAAAAATCCAATTAACCAAGAACAAGCACTAAAGACTTATTGAGCATTCCAAAAAAGAAAGAATCAAATATATAATTAATCAATAATCAAAGCACATCACAAAAGTAGCACCAATATTATTTTAAACAAAAATACAAGACACAATGATAGAATGAGCAGTGAATCATTAATATAGACAGTGCAATTTTTCATCAAGCAGTAAGCCAGTAATAGAGTTATCAATTTAAAATTTATCATTAAGCACCAACAGTGAGCAAAGCCAATCCACAAAAAACAAGTACTAAAAACTTATTGAGCATTCGAGAAAAAGAAAGAATCAAAGGAACATTTAATCAATAATCAACCAATAATCAAAGCACAATTAATCCAAGCATAATTAACTCACAAAAAATAGCAACACATCACTTAATCAATAATCAACCAATAAAAACACAAAACATCAACAGTGAACATAAAAAATGATCACTGACACTCGAATAATGTCCACGAAGAGGGTTTGATTTCTGAATAGATCGTAAAAAACAAAGAACGAGTACTAGCAGTGAGCACTGACCTTCAACGGATGATGAAGAAAGGTTGAGCGTGACGGACAATGGCAAACAGGACGGTGACTAGGGGTTGGAGAGTGAACAGGGGTTGGGGAGAGCGAACGCTGAAAGCATGAATAGGGAAGCTCCTGAGTGCGGCTGACGGGGACAGTGGCAGTCTCTCACTCCGATAGACCGACGATGGATGGCGACAGTAATTGGTGGAGGCTAGAGTTTTTCACTTTTTCTTTGGTTGAGAGAAAAAGAAAGGGGAGAGAAGTGATGTTGCAGAAATGGAGGAGAAGGGTTCTCAAATTTGAATTTATGGTCAATTTTACCGACAAATTTACCGTCGAAAAATCGCCAGTAACTCACAGCCTGTGACCAAAGCGGCGCGTTTCATTTAATTACCTTACTGTCAGATTTTTTCGCCCCTAAGTTCGACGGTAATGATCGTGCCTATTTTTCTTTTTTCCCCCAATTATTATTGACAAATTTACCGTCAGAAAACCAAATCCGACAGTAACTTTTTTACCATCAAATTTATTGCCAAATTTGCCAGTAGACCCACCGCTAATCTCCAATACTAAATTTGATGGTAACTCCAATAGTATTCATTGTCTTTATTGTACTATTTCATCAAAGGGATGAAGTTGGATTTTTAAGTTTTGTTTGAGGGTATTTTAGAAAAAAATATCACTAAAATTTCAGTCTCCCATGTCTTAATTTTTTGGAGGTACTGAAAGAATTGAAATTTTATATCATTAAATTAAAATATTTATATTGTCTAAAGGACATCAATTAAGAAAATTAAAATAAAAAATTGTCTCTTTTAATACATTTTCACTTTAATTTATGTAATTCCTTCAATTATATGATAATAAAATTATAAATAAATAATAGAAAAGTGATTATATCACCACTATTAATTGACCACCTAGATCCTATACCTATTCTTTAAAAGAGAGTTTTCAGTTGGTGGAATTCCTACGTGTCTTGAGAGAGTGTGATTCATGGTAAGTATTCATATTTTGTTCTCTCTCTTAATAGTTTACCTATACTACATCTTCTTCGACAGCAACAATTCCTTTGTTTTCTCTTCATGTTCTCTCTGAATGGGTCTCTTCCTCTATTTTTTATTTTCTAAATTGATTTTCTTCCTTTATCCTTTGACATGTTCTCTCTGCAACCTCCCTCATTTCTCAATCCTCTTCTCTATCCTTCATTGGTACTGCAAATTCTTTTGTCGCTATTTTATTTGTTCTTTTTCTCTTCCTTTCATTTCTATTAGTTTTCAGAATTCAAATTTTGAATTGAAAGTTAATTCAAACTAAATATTCACTTTCATTATACTCCAGAAGATGATTTTCTTTTTTACAATTCTTTTCTTCTCTCAAAGCTCTGATGGCCAACGACGATCCTTCCCCCTGGTCGATGAAGTAGTCGTGCATCATGTGGATGTCTTAGTTGCACGAGCTCTTCTTTGTGGTGGTGGACGCAACTACGGTGATGGTACGGGTTATGGTGATTGACTAGGCGACAGTGGCTATGGGTTTCATCTACATCTGAATTCATTGGTCAAGTCACACATGTTCCTTCTTTCCTTTTTAACATAACCAGATTCTTCAATTATCCATCTCTTCTTCTTTGGTACGTTGCTTTTAAGTTAATCTTTTCTTCTTCTTTTTTTATTGATGTGGTGGTGGTGGTGGGTAAGGAGGAGGAAGTAGTGAAAGAGAGTAGATTGGTGGAAATAATTGAGCAGCGGACGCAAAGAGCACATGCAGTGAGACTAGGAAAGTAGAGAGCACAACAGCAGTGGTCAATCGCAGATTGGTAAGATCTATTTACTTCCTGTTATCATTTTTCCTTTAATTTTTAAATAATTTCAGAGTAATTTAAGAACTAAAGCAAAAAAAGATCTTGCTGCAGGGAGGTTTGTATCCATTTTATTGTGTTTCTATTAGGTTTTTGTTCTATTGCTTAAATTTATTCTTTGCTTTTGCTTAGTATTTCCTCTTCTCTTTGAGTTATCACTATATTTGATCGATGACCATAATATATATACTTTTTTAAATATGGATTTCAACATTCAAACTATGTTACATTCATGACAGATTCATATTAGGAGTCATATTTCATGATGCCCATTGTAACTAACCATTTACTTCCCTAGCTTGATTCAATTACACCATTTAAGTGATACCATTATGAGAAAACTGATTGCTCTTATAATGCGAGAGCTTATGCTTTTGACCAGCCAGCTATTGAAAGAAAGTTTACCCATAGTGAGAAGATTGTGACATTTCATTCCTCAGTTCTTATCTTTTCCTTAAGTTTTTTTTACTGTACGGTTCAGTCAAGTTTGTCAATATGAAAATATGAGTCAGTGTGTGTACTCATATTTATATCTTGATGTTGAGAAAGTATAGCTAAACAATGCATATAGTGAATAACAATTTAAAAAAGAAGGTAAAATAAAAATTAAGATTTTTAATTAATTAGATAATTATTAACAGATTTTGAAATTTGAAAAAAATAGGATTAACACCTAAACAAATTTACACTACGGACGGTTACTCCTAATTCCACCATAACCACATTTTTATGTCCATGCCAGTCCCTCTCACGTTCCCGACCATTACTCACCGTCATTGCCGGTGAGACGGGGAAGAACACTGCCGTTCCCCCTTCTTGCCGCATCAGCTTCTCCCCCAACCCTTTTCAGCGCCGCTGTTGTTCACCTTCCCAGCCCCCCACCCCCCGCATCAACCTCTCCTTCCCGGACACCATCGTCGCCTCTGAGCTCTTGTTGCCATCGCTCTTTCCACCACCAGCCCGGCTCATCGCCGTCGTTTCTTCACTGGACACCCTCATTAACATGTTTGGGGTTGTATACGTGTTATCGCTACTGCCGCCTTGTGATCCTTGGGCAGCGCTGCTGCTGTCTCATCGCCTTCCTCCCTCTGCCACTGTGGTTCTCCTTCTCCTTCTCCTCCTCTTCTTCTTCCTCTTTTTCTCCCCTTTTTCGGAAGTGGATATTCATTTTATTAAGTGTATGGATGGTTATTTTTATTCTAAAATAGATGCTCATTTAATTTGGATTTGATTTATGTAGATACAATAAAATTTACTGAATGTTCATTTTATTAGGTATGTGATGAGCGGATAATTTATACGCTTTTTGGCATTGTTTTTAGCATGTTTTTAGTATCTTTTAGTTAGTTTTTAATATATTTTTATTAGTTTTTAGTTAAAATTTACTTTTCTGGACTTTACTATGAGTTCGTGTGTTTTTCTGTGATTTCAGGTATTTTCTGACTGAAATTGAAGGTTCTGAGCAAAAATCTGATTCAGAGACGGAAAAGGACTGCAGATGCTGTTGGATTCTGACCTCCCTGCACTCGAAGTGGATTTTCTGGAGCTACAGAAGCCCAATTGGCGCGCTCTCAACGGCGTTGGAAAGTAGACATCCTGGGCTTTCCAGCAATATATGATAGTCCATACTCTGTCCAAGATTTGATGGCCCAAATCGGCGTATCAATTCGGCCTCAGAAATTCCAGCGTTAAACGCCGGAACTGGCATAAAACTTGGAGTTAAACGCCCAAACTGGCATGGAAGCTGGCGTTTAACTCCAGAAAAGGTCTCTACATGAAAATGCTTCATTGCTCAGCCCAAGCACACACCAAGTGGGCCCGGAAGTGGATTTTTCTGTCATTTACTCATTTCTGTAAACCTTAGGATACTAGTTTACTATTAATAGGACCTTTTGACAATGTTCCTGTACCTCATGACATTTTTACACGTTTCTTTGTGTACCTTCCACGGCATGAGTCTCTAAACCCCATGGTTGGGGGTGAGGAGCTCTGCTGTGTCTTGATGGATTAATGCAATTACTACTGTTTCTTATTCAATCATGCTTGCTTCGATTCTAAGATATCACTTGTTCTTAACCCGGACGAATGTGATGATTCGTGACACTCATCATCATTCTCAACTATGAACATGTGCCTGACAACCACCTCTGTTCTATTTTAGATTGAGTAGATATCTCTTGGATTCCTTAACCAGAATCTTCGTGGTATAAGCTAGAACTGATGGCGGCATTCAAGAGAATCCGGAAGGTCTAAACCTTGTCTGTGGTATTCTGAGTAGGATTCAATGACTGAATGACTGTGACGTGCTTCAAACTCCTGAAGGCGGGGCGTTAGTGACAGACGCAAAAGAATCACTGGATTCTATTCCGGCCTGATTGAGAACCGACAGATGGATAGCCGTGCCGTGACAGGGTGCGTTGAACATTTCCAATGAGAGGATGGGAGGTAGCCACTGACAACGGTGAAACCCTACATACAGCTTGCCATGGAAGGAGCCTTGCGTGTTTGATGAAGAAGACAGTAGGAAAGCAGAGATTCAGAAGATGGAGCATCTCCAAAACCTCAACCTGTTCTCCATTACTGCATAACAAGTACTTATTTCATGTTCTTTTGCTTTTTACAATCAATCCTGATAATTCCTGATATCCTGACTAAGATTTACAAGATAACCATAGCTTGCTTCAAGCCGACAATCTCCGTGGGATCGACCCTTGCTCACGCAAGGTATTACTTGGGCGACCCAGTGCACTTGCTGGTTAGTTGTGCGGGATTGCAAAAGTGTGATTGCAATTTCGTGCACCAAGTTTTTGGCGCCGTTGCCGGGGATTGTTCGAGTTTGGACAACTGACGGCTTATCTTGTTGCTTAGATTAGGACTGTTTATTTTTGTTGGTTTAGAGTCTTTTAGTTGAGTCTAGTTTCATATTCTAAGTTTGGTGTCCTCTTTGTGTTTTTCCTTTAAAATTTTCGAAAATTAGTGTTTGATTTTCTAAAAATTTTAAGTTTGGTGTCTTTTTGTGTTTTTCTCTTTCCTCTTTTCAAAAATCAAATCTTTTTCATAAAAATTTTTCAATCATATCTTTTTAATTGCCATTTTCAAAATCTTTTTAATTAGCTAATTGATTTAGTTCTCAATTTGTTTTGATCTTATTTTCTCTTTGATTTTCGAAATTTTATTTTATTTTCCTTTTGTTTCATTTTTTTTTGTTAATTCAAAAAAAAAAAACAACAAAATTTATCTCTTTGCAATCATTATCATTTCCCTTTTGTCCATTATGGACTCAAGTGGCATTAATCAGTCCAAAAGGACTCTGGGGTCATATGCTAACCCCATTACAGCTGCATATGGGAGTAGCATCTGTACACCTCCCATCAAAGCAAGCAGCTTTGAGCTAAACCCTCAACTCATTATCATAGTGCAGCAAAATTGCCAGTATTCCGGTCTTCCACAGGAAGAACCTACTGAGTTTCTGGCACAGTTCTTACAAATTGCTGACACAGTACATGATAAAGAGGTAGATCAGGATGTCTACAGACTATTACTGTTTCCATTTGCTGTAAAAGATCAAGCTAAAAGGTGGTTGAATAACCAACCTACAGCAAGCATAAAGACATGGAAACAGTTGTCAGACAAATTCCTAAATCATTTCTACCCTCCAAAGAGGATGACACAGCTAAGGCTGGACATCCAAGGCTTTAAACAAGAGGATAATGAATCCCTTTATAATGCCTGGGAGAGGTACAGAGGTATGCTTAGAAAATGCCCCTCTGAAATGTTTTCAGAGTGGGTACAGTTAGACATCTTCTACTATGGGCTCACAGAAAAAGCTCAGATGTCTTTAGACCACTCAGCTGGTGGATCTATACACATGAGGAAGACAATTGAAGAAGCTCAAGAGCTTATAGACACTGTTTCTAGAAACCAATATTTGTACTATAGCAATGAGTTCTCTCCAAAAGAGGAAGTCATGGCATTAGTCACTGATCCTAATCCTCAAGAATAGATGAATGAGCTTAATCAACAATTGCTCCTGATGACTGAACAGTTAGCAGAATTTAAAGAAATGCTCCATGATACTAAAGTTGCTAACAAGAACATAGAACTGCAGTTGAAACAAGCAAAACAGCAAATATCTGAACAGATAACAGAAGAATGTCAAGCAGTTCAACTGAGGAGTGGGAAAACACTGAATACCACTGCTCAAAGGAGCAAAAAGCCAAACAAAGAACAATTGACAGAGGATAACCAAACCACTGTTCAAAATCCCTCTGAGGACAGTAAGAGCCCAGAGAGGAATGTTATTGGCGTTCAAACGCCAGAAAGGGAAGGAAAGCTGGCGTTAAACGCCCATTCCTTGCCCAGTTCTGGCGTTCAAACGCCAGAAAGGGGGGAAAAGCTGGCGTTAAACGCCCATTCCCTGCCCAGTTCTGGCGTTCAAACGCCAGAAAAGGGGGAAAAGCTGGCGTTTAACGCCCATTTTCCACCCAATCCTGGCGTTCATACGCCAAGGGAAGATCAGACACCTGAGAGTGCTGACAGTAATCCCTCTAACAAGGCTTCTTCAACCACTTCTGTAAGGAATAAACCTGCAGCATCTAAGGTTGAAGAATATCAAGCCAAGATGCCTTATCCTCAGAAACTCCGCAAGGCGGAACAGGATAAGCAATTTGCCCGCTTTGCAGACTATCTAAGGACTCTTGAAATAAAGATCCCGTTTGCAGAGGCACTTGAGCAAATACCTTCTTATGCTAAGTTCATGAAAGAGATCTTAAGTCATAAGAAGGATTGGAGAGAAACTGAAAAAGTGTTTCTCACTGAAGAATGCAGTGCAGTCATTCTGAAAAGCTTACCAGAAAAGCTTCAAGATCCTGGAAGCTTTATGATACCATGCACATTAGAAGGTGCTTGCACCAAGACAGCTCTATGTGATCTTGGAGCAAGCATCAATCTAATACCTGCATCCACTATCAGAAAGCTTGGGTTGGCTGGAGAAGTCAAACCAACCAGGATATGCCTCCAACTTGCTGATGGCTCCATTAAACACCCATCAGGCATAATAGAGGACATGATTGTCAAGGTTGGGCCCTTTGCCTTTCCCACTGACTTTGTGGTGCTGGAAATGGAGGAGCACAAGAGTGCAACTCTCATTCTAGGAAGACCTTTCCTAGCAACTGGACGAACTCTCATTGATGTACAAAGAGGGGAAGTAACCCTGAGAGTCAATGAGGATGAGTTCAAGTTGAATGCTGTAAAAGCCATGCAGCATCCAGACACACCAAATGACTGCATGGATGCTGACATTATTGACTCTCTGGTAGAAGAGATCAATATGGCTGAAAGCCTAGAATCAGAGCTTGAGGACATCTTCAAAGATGCTCAACCTGATCAAGAAGAACTAGAGGAAGCAATGGAATTTTCGAAAATTCCCCAGGAGGAGGATAAACCTCCCAAACCTGAACTCAAACCTCTACCACCATCCCTGAAATATGCATTCTTGGGAAAGGGTGAAACTTTTCCAGTGATTATAAGCTCTGCTTTAAATTCACAGGAAGAGGAAGCACTGATTCAAGTGCTAAGAACACACAAGACAGCTCTTGGGTGGTCCATAAGTGATCTTAAGGGCATTAGCCCAGCTAGATGCATGCACAAGATCCTATTGGAGGATAATGCCAAACCAGTGGTCCAACCACAGAGGAGGCTAAATCCTGCCATGAAGGAGGTGGTGCAGAAAGAGGTCACTAAATTACTAGAGGATGGGATTATTTATCCTATTTCTGATAGCCCCTGGGTGAGCCCTGTTCAAGTTGTCCCCAAAAAGGGAGGTATGACAGTGGTTCATAATGAAAAAAATGAACTGGTTCCTACAAGGACAGTCACAGGGTGGCGTATGTGTATTGACTACAGAAGGCTCAATACAGCTACCAGAAAGGATCATTTTCCTTTACCATTCATAGACCAAATGCTAGAAAGACTGGCTGGTCATGATTACTATTGCTTTTTGGACGGCTATTCAGGCTACAACCAAATTGCAGTAGATCCTCAGGACCAAGAGAAAACAGCATTTACTTGCCCTTCTGGCGTGTTTGCCTACAGAAGGATGCCTTTTGGTCTGTGTAATGCACCTGCAACCTTTCAGAGGTGCATGCTCTCTATCTTCTCAGATATGGTAGAGAAATTTCTGGAAGTCTTCATGGATGACTTTTCAGCGTATGGAGACTCATTCAGCTCCTGTCTTAATCACCTAGCACTTGTCCTGAAAAGATGCCAAGAGACTAACCTGGTTTTAAACTGGGAGAAATGTCACTTTATGGTGACTGAGGGAATTGTCCTTGGGCACAAAATTTCAAGCAGGGGAATAGAGGTGGATAAGGCAAAGGTAGAGGTAATTGAGAAATTACCACCACCTGCCAATGTTAAGGCAATCAGAAGCTTTCTGGGGCATGCAGGATTTTACAGAAGGTTCATAAAGGATTTTTCGAAAATTGCAAAACCTTTAAGTAACCTGCTAGCTGCTGACACACCATTTGTGTTTGACACACAGTGTCTGCAGGCATTTGAGACCCTGAAAGCTAAACTGGTCACAGCACCAGTCATCTCTGCACCAGATTGGGCATTACCATTTGAATTAATGTGTGATGCCAGTGACCATGCCATTGGTGCAGTGTTGGGACAGAGGCATAACAAACTTCTGCATGTCATTTACTATGCTAGCCGTGTTCTAAATGATGCACAGAAGAATTACACAACCACAGAAAAGGAATTACTTGCAGTGGTTTATGCCATTGACAAGTTTAGATCCTACCTAGTGGGATCAAAGGTGATTGTGTACACTGACCATGCTGCTCTTAAATACTTACTCACAAAGCAGGATTCAAAACCCAGGCTTATAAGATGGGTGTTGCTTCTGCAAGAGTTTGATATAGAAATAAGAGACAGAAAAGGGACAGAGAACCAAGTAGCTGATCATCTGTCCCGAATAGAACTAGTAGCTGGGGCGTCCCTCCCTTCTACTGAGATCTCTGAGACTTTCCCAGATGAGCAACTCTTTGCCATTCAGGAAGCTCCATGGTTCGCAGATATTGCAAACTATAAAGCTGTGAGGTTCATACCCAAGGAGTACAGCAGAGTGCAAAGAAAGAAATTAATTTCAGATGCCAAGTACTACCTCTGGGATGAACCATATCTCTTTAAGAGATGTGCTGACGGAGTGATCCGCAGATGTGTACCCAGAGAAGAAGCACAAAGGATCCTATGGCATTGCCATGGATCACAGTATGGAGGGCATTTTGGAAGTGAGCGAACAGCCACTAAAGTCCTCCAGTGTGGCTTCTACTGGCCTACTCTCCATAAAGATTCCCGAGAGTTTGTGTGTAACTGTGACAGTTGCCAAAGAGCTGGTAACCTGCCTCACGGATATGCCATGCCTCAACAAGGGATATTAGAGATTGAATTGTTTGATGTATGGGGGATTGACTTCATGGGGCCATTCCCACCATCATACTCAAACACTTACATTCTGGTGGCGGTAGACTATGTATCTAAGTGGGTAGAAGCAATTGCTACACCCACTAATGATACCAAGACCGTGCTCAAATTTCTCCAGAAACACATCTTCAGCATATTTGGTGTTCCCAGAGTACTAATCAGTGATGGGGGCTCTCATTTCTGCAACAAACAGCTATACTCTGCTATGGTTAGATATGGAATTAGCCATAAAGTGGCAACTGCGTATCATCCATAGACAAATGGGCAAGCTGAGGTCTCTAACAGAGAGCTAAAAAGAATCCTAGAACGGACTGTGATAGCCCGAAGAAAGGATTGGGCAAAGAGCTTGGATGATGCTCTGTGGGCATACAGAACAGCATTCAAGACTCCTATAGGAACTTCTCCATACCAACTGGTGTATGGGAAGGCCTGTCATTTGCCTGTGGAACTGGAACATAAAGCCTACTGGGCAACCAGATTCCTAAACATGGATGCACAGTTAGCTGGAGAAAAGAGATTACTTCAGCTAAATGAGCTAGAGGAGTTCAGACTCAATGCCTTTGAAAATGCAAAAATTTATAAGGAAAAGGCAAAGAAATGGCATGACAAGAAATTGTCAACCAGAGTCTTTGAGCCAGGACAAAAAGTTATGCTCTTCAACTCTAGGCTCAAATTGTTTCCAGGAAAACTCAAATCCCGGTGGAGGGGTCCGTATGTGATTACAGGAGTTTCACCATATGGATATGTTGAGCTTCAGGATATTGATTCTGCCAAAAAGTTCATTGTTAATGGACAGAGAATCAAGCATTATCTTGAAGGCAATTTTGAGCAGGAGTGCTCAAAACTGAGACTTGAGTAATTCTCAGTGAAGGTCCAGCTAAAGACAGTAAAGAAGCGCTTGCTGGGAGGCAACCCAGTCATTAGGAGGTTATATGATTTGTTCTTACAGAGGCAAGTATCAAAAATGAAGGAATTCACAGAGTTACAGAAGGATTCAGCTCAAAAAGCAGAGAAAATGAGCTTACTGGCGAAAAAACGCCAGTAAGGGGCATTTTGGTCGTTAAACGCCAGAATGGGCACCATTCTGGGCGTTTAACGCCAGTAATGGTACCATTTTGGGCGTTAAACGCCAGAATGGGCACCATTCTGGGCGTTTAACGCCAGGTGTGCAGCATCCTGGGCGTTCAGAAAAACGCCCAGTGATAAAGGATTTCTGGCGTTTAACGCCAGCCAGGGCACCTGGCTGGGCGTTAAACGCCCAAAAGGGGCAACAAATAGGCGTTAAACGCCAGAATGGGTGCCATTCTGGGCGTTTAACGCCAGCAAGGTGGGGGGACCACAATTTTGTTTTCAAACCAATTTTTTTTCAAACTTTCCTTTTCTCACCCATACTTTTCTACAAAATCACACTTCAATCATTCATCATTCAATTTCAAATCTTCAAAAATCAAAACCATTCTTCAAATTTATCAATTACAAACATTGTTCAAAAATTTTACCATTTTCTCAATTTCTTTCCATATCTTCTCAAATATCCTTTAAAATTTCTCTCTTTTTTTTCGAAAACTCCCCTCCCAACCTTATAAATACACGTTTGGCTCCCTCATTACACCACACCATTCGAATTTCCTCTTCCTCCCCCTCTCTTCTCTCTTTTCTTTTGCTTGAGGACAAGCAAAACCTCTAAGTTTGGTGTGCTTTTCCGTGATCACTAAGCCAAGATTCATCAATATCATGGCTCCTAAAGGAAAACAAACCAATTTAAGAGGAAAGAAAGAGACTAATCCAAAGAATCTTTGGAATCAAGAGAAGTTCTTAACTAAAGAACATGAAGACCATTATCACAAAATAATGGGTCTGAGGTCAGTGATCCCGGAAGTTAAATTTGATCTGAAAGAAGATGAATATCCGGGGATCCAAGAGCAAATTCGAAACAGAGGATGGAAAGTTCTAACCAATCCTGAGACAAAGGTTGGAAGGAACATGGTTCAGGAATTCTACTCAAATCTGTGGCTGACAGATAAGCAGAGAATGACTGGAACCGCTTACCATACCTACAGAACTATGGTCAGAGGGAAAGTTATGTACTTTCATCTGGACAAAATAAGAGAAATCTTCAAGTTGCCTCAACTGCAAGATGATCCTGACTCCTTTAATAGGAGGATGGTGAGAGTAGATAAAGGGTTGGATCAAGTTCTAGAGGACATATGCCTCCTTGGAACTAAGTGGATAACCAATTCTAAGGGTGTCCCTAACCAACTCAAGAGGAGAGACCTCAAACCAATTGCAAGAGGTTGGCTAGACTTTATTGGGCGTTCCATATTGCCCACTAGCAACCGTTCTGAGGTTACAATCAAGAGAGCAGTGATGATTCATTGCATTATGCTTGGAAAAGAAGTGGAGGTTCATCATGTGATTGCCTGTGAGATTTACACAATTGCAAATAAAAATTCCACGGAAGCCAAACTGGCTTACCCAAGCTTAATCTCCTTGCTCTGTAAAGAGGCTGGGGTGAAGATGGGAGTAGATGAGTTCATACCCATTGAACACCCAATCACCAAGAAGTCAATGGAAGGACAAATGCAAGACAACTCTATCAAAAGGAGGGCGCAGGAGTTCCTCCCTGAATTCCCTGGAATTGGCTACTGGGCCAGCCTAGAAGCATCTATCACCAAGTTGCAAAAAACTATGGAGCAACTGAAGGAAGAACAGCAGAATCAGAACTGCATGCTCTGCAAATTGCTAAAAGAGCAAGAGAAGCAGGGGCGTGAAATCCAAGAGATGAAAAGCCAAAAGCTCTCCTCTCAAGCTGAGAGAGCATCCACTTCTCAAAATCAAGGTTGTTGAGTCCTAACTCTGTGAAAACCTCTATCATTAGGAGCCTATTTTTTTTCGTTTTGTTTTTCTATTTTTAGTTTCAACTTATATTTATTTTTTGAGTCTTGTTATTAATTCATAATTAATAAAATTTAAAGATTATGCCTTAAAGTTATGAATGTCCTATGAATCCATCACCTCTCTTAAATGAAAAATGCTTTAATCACAAAAGAACAAGAAGTACAGGATTTCGAAATTTATCTCTGAAACTAGTTGAATTAGTTTGATGTGGTGACAATACTTTTTGTTTTCTGAATGAATGCTTGAACAGTGCATATGTCTTTTGAATTTGTTGTTTTGAGAATGTTAAAATTGTTGGCTCTTGAAAGAATGAGGAGAAAGAGAACTGTTATTGAGGATCTGAAAAATCATCAAATTGATTCTTGAAGCAAGAAAAAGCAGTGAAAAAAAAAATCAAAAGAAGAAAAAAAAATTTTCGAAAAAAAAAAGAGAAGAGAAAAAGAAAGAGAAAGAAATAAAGTTGTGAACCAAGGCAAAAAGAGTGTGCTTAAGAACCCTGGACACCTCTAATTGGGGACTCTAGCAAAGCTGAGTCACAATCTAAAAAGGTTCACCCAATTATGTGTCTGTGGCATGTATGTATCCGGTGGTAATACTGGAAGACAGAGTGCTTTGGGCCACAGCCAAGACTCATACACTAGCTATGTTCAAGAATCATTATACTTAACTAGGAGAATCAATAACACTATCTGAGTTCTGAGTTCTCATAGATGCCAATCATTCTGAACTTCAAAGGATAGAGTGAGATGCCAAAACTGTTCGGAGGCAAAAAGCTACTAGTCCCGCTCATCTAATTGGAACTATGTTTCTTTGATATTTTGGAGTCTATAGTATATTCTCTTCTTTTTATCCTATTTTAATTTTCAGTTGCTTGGGGACAAGCAACAATTTAAGTTTGGTGTTGTGATGAGCGGATAATTTATACGCTTTTTGGCATTGTTTTTAGTATGTTTTTAGTATCTTTTAGTTAGTTTTTAATATATTTTTATTAGTTTTTAGTTAAAATTCACTTTTCTGGACTTTACTATGAGTTCGTGTGTTTTTCTGTGATTTCAGGTATTTTCTGACTGAAATTGAAGGTTCTGAGCAAAAATCTGATTCAGAGACGGAAAAGGACTGCAGATGCTGTTGGATTCTGACCTCCCTGCACTCGAAGTGGATTTTCTGGAGCTACAGAAGTCCAATTGGCACGCTTTCAACGGCGTTGGAAAGTAGACATCCTGGGCTTTCCAGCAATATATGATAGTCCATACTTTGCCCAAGATTTGATGGCCCAAATCGGCGTATCAATTCGGCCTCAGAAATTCCAGCGTTAAACGCCGGAACTGGCATAAAACTTGGAGTTAAACGCCCAAACTGGCATGGAAGCTGGCGTTTAACTCCAGAAAAGGTCTCTACACGAAAATGCTTCATTGCTCAGCCCAAGCACACACCAAGTGGGCCCGGAAGTGGATTTTTCTGTCATTTACTCATTTCTGTAAACCTTAGGATACTAGTTTACTATTAATAGGACCTTTTGACAATGTTCCTGTACCTCATGACATTTTTACACGTTTCTTTGTGTACCTTCCACGGCATGAGTCTCTAAACCCCATGGTTGGGGGTGAGGAGCTCTGCTGTGTCTTGATGGATTAATGCAATTACTACTGTTTCTTATTCAATCATGCTTGCTTCGATTCTAAGATATCACTTGTTCTTAACCCGGACGAATGTGATGATCCGTGACACTCATCATCATTCTCAACTATGAACATGTGCCTGACAACCACCTCTGTTCTATTTTAGATTGAGTAGATATCTCTTGGATTCCTTAACCAGAATCTTCGTGGTATAAGCTAGAACTGATGGCGGCATTCAAGAGAATCCGGAAGGTCTAAACCTTGTCTATGGTATTCTGAGTAGGATTCAATGACTGAATGACTGTGATGTGCTTCAAACTCCTGAAGGCGGGGCGTTAGTGACAGACGCAAAAGAATCACTGGATTCTATTCCGGCCTGATTGAGAACCGACAGATGGATAGCCGTGCCGTGACAGGGTGCGTTGAACATTTCCAATGAGAGGATGGGAGGTAGCCACTGACAACGGTGAAACCCTACATACAGCTTGCCATGGAAGGAGCCTTGCGTGTTTGATGAAGAAGACAGTAGAAAAGCAGAGATTCAGAAGATGGAGCATCTCCAAAACCTCAACCTGTTCTCCATTACTGCATAACAAGTACTTATTTCATGTTCTTTTGCTTTTTACAATCAATCCTGATAATTCCTGATATCCTGACTAAGATTTACAAGATAACCATAGCTTGCTTCAAGCCGACAATCTCCGTGGGATCGACCCTTGCTCACGCAAGGTATTACTTGGGCGACCCAGTGCACTTGCTGGTTAGTTGTGCGGGATTGCAAAAGTGTGATTGCAATTTCGTGCACCAGTATGTAGATGGTTATTTTCATTCTAAACCAACAGCTTGATGAAAAAGAAGCTCGGTGACGTTGAGGTTGGCTGGTGAGGGAGGGACCGACTATGCAATTATAATTCAGATTTCTAATTGATTTAATAATTATTAACAGATTTTAAAATTTAAAAATAAGCAATTTAAAATTTCAAAATCAATAGCAGTGGCAAATTGTTAAAATTTGAGAAGGTAAGGTAAAAAAGTTTTTTGTCACTTGATTTGAGTGTTTTTTTTTTTTTTTTATCTTTAGTAGGCCAAGATATCAATCTGTTGTTTATGTTGTTCAGATTCTTTGATGTCTACCTAGCAGAGCCACTTTATGTTTCTTTCTAACAAGATTGTATTTTCTTCTCTATGGTTATTTAATACCAAATATATCACATCTATCCTAAATATGCATTAAAAGATTTTTTAATTTTAGTTTTTTTTTATCTCATCACACACTCCCTTAATAGTTATCTCTTCTCAACTATTTTTTTATCTTTACTCTCATTAAAAACTTTCTGTGTGTACAGGAAAAGGAATTATGTCAAAGTTAAGGAGAATAACAAAACTCTTCTGAATTCTATTAACGGAAAAAAAATTAGGTTTGTCTAATCCATGGCTTTATTCCTTTTTTTTTAAACCATATAGGTTGCATGGATAAGATTATACTGATATCAACTCATGTATATATCGAATAATGATTCAAGAGTGCAAAAACTGAGTTACAAGTATGTCATTTGTATTAGAGAAAATTTTATTTTTCTCTTTTGAGAGATGTTAAAATGATATTTTCCTCCGTTTTATTTGTAAAATGTACTTTCTCTTTTTTTATAATTTTTTAAAAACTTTCTCTTTAATTTATTTTAAATTTTGTGTGTTAACTAACATTAACTTTATCTATTTTTCAAAAAAATAAATAAATTATTTTTTACAAAAATATTTTTTATCAAAAATTTTATTTTTTTGTCATTAAATTTTGCTTACCAAAATACTCTTTAATAAATTATTTTTTACTGATTAAATTGTATTTTTATCAAAATATTTTTTAAAAAAATTTAATAATTAAATTTTTTTAAGATACCCTTCAATAATTTTTTAATTATTAAATTTTCATTTTACCAAAATTTTTGTTAATAATTATTTTTATATTTTACTATTAATTTTTTGATATCAATATATATTATTTCAACATTAAATAAAAAATTTTACCACTGTTAATATGTATAACAATTAATATATATTGATATCAAAAAATAATCTTACCAAGATTTTTTATTTAATATTAAAATAATATATATTGATATCAAACAATTAATAGTAAAATATAGAAATAATTATTAACGAAATTTTGGTAAAATTATAATTTAATAATTAAAAATTTATTGAAAGGTATCTTAGAAAAAATAATTTAAATATTAAATTTTTTAAAAAGTATTTTGATAAAAATACAATTTAATCAATAAAAAATAATTTATTAAAGGGTATTTTAGTAAGCAAAGTTTAATGACAAAAAAATAAAAATTTTGCTAAAGGATATTTTTGTAAAAAATAATTTATTTATTTTTAAATGGATAAAGTTAACATTGATTAATATAAAAAATTTTAAATGAATTAAAGAGAAGGTTTTTTAAAAACTATAAGGAAAGAGAAGGTACATTTTACAAATAGAGAGAAAGAAAATGTCATTTTAGCATCTCTTAGAAGAGGATAATAAAATTTTCTTTTTAAGTTAAGTTCATTGGTAAAAAGAGTTGTAATTTAAAAAATCCTTTTAAATATTTATTTATTTTTAACTGACTTTATTTTTTTCTTGGAGTTTATGATTCGTAATGTCATCTTCTTTTGGATCTTCAGATTAGTTCCAAAAATTTTAACAAAAAAATACTCTTTTTTTAAGAGTACAAAAAAGTATTTTGTTATGAAACTCTTAAAAAAATAATTTTTTTTTTCTTCTTACAATTAGTTTGATGTTGAGGACTTACATATTACATTTTATTTAAAGAGTTATTTTTATTTGATATTTTTCTAGTTTAAGTTTTAAGTAGAGTTTCTTTATTATATTAAAGGACATTTACCTTAAACTCTTTTCAATTTGTTCGACTTATTATTTTATAGTACATGAAACATGTTCATTGTTAGATATTTTAAGTGAAATATTTTTACTTAATTAAATTAGTCTAATATTGTGAATTATTTATCAAATTCATTTCAAGAGTTTTTATTTTTTTTAATCTAATAATGTTCTTGTTTAGCAATACTTATATTTGTGATATGTGTGAGAACTAAATTGTTATAATATATATTTAAGGATCGATTGATGGTTGAACATTTTTATTAGTTGAGGCTCCTATCTTAATAATGAAACATTATTGTACTATAAAAAAAATGAGAAGTAATTTTGTTTTTAACTGCTATAAGTATTTTTTTATATAATTGTGTGTTTCATCATAAAATTATGAGCTAGCAATCATATTAAAAGTGTATTTATGTGAAGATGAATTTGTGTAATTTGTAGTTATATTTTATAGTGGTTAATTCTTGAAATTTTTTTAAATTATCTAAACATTTAACTAATTTAAATTACTTAGATCCTCTTAATTATGAGGTTGGAATTTTGATATAATAATACTATTAACTGCTATATTATATTCGAATTTTTGAATATGCTTTGCTTTTTTATTTTTAAATCACTCTATCGATTTATAAAATATTTTAACATTGAATTGTTCATAAAATCTTCAATTGGATTTGTTGGATTATTGGATCATTGTTGTGTTTTTTGTATCCATTTATAGAATTAAACTTTAATTGAAGTTAGGATTAGTGAAAGTTGGGGTAACAATCTAGATTCTGAATGTGTCATGTATTATACTTTTGTAATTTTTTTTAAAATCCTAATAATAGTATCAGTATTTTTACCATCAAGTTAAGATCTAAATTGTAATATTTATTATGTATTGGTACAAAAAAGTGCAAGCAATATTTTAAAAAGAGGACGTGAAATTGCTTCTGCTTATGGAGACATTAGAATGGCGCAAAGACCAAAAGGTGAATGTATTAGAATAGTAGTTTAACAACCATAATTGTAATTGGTTTTATTTTTATTTCTTTTCTATTTGTTTATTTCACCATGATCATCTGATATATGTTATATACAAGTCCATTCAATTTTAAATAAATGATTATTCATTCCGGATAAAGAAAAAAATTTAATATACCTTATAATATATACAATTAATAAATTGACTTTATATATAATAATAGTAATATAATGTATTATGATTGGGAGCTACATATATTGAATAAAAATTATAAGTGATAAATTGTTGAGTACAGGTGGAGGGTGATAGTAACTCCATTTGATTTATGTGATGCTTTTAATTACATGATGAATAAGATGTTATTATAGAGAAAATTCAAGATTTTAAAGTCATTGCTTCCTTTCTTTTTTTCATTTGAAGAATCTAATCCATACATCAAAAGAAAGTTTTAAGGTAGTGGAAAACTCATATTTTTATAAAGAGAGAACTTTAAGGTTGACATTCATGTGATCTATTGTTTGTGTTCGAATAGTATACGATCTTTTTGAATATCTTTGTCTATGGTGCTAGTAAATAGGTTTTCTGCTCAGATTAGAGCCTCTTTTGTGTTCCTTCTAAAAAAACAAAAATTTGTCCTCTCCATCTTGATCTACATATATTTTGAGTCTTTTTTAATGTGAAAATTATTCACACTTCATTTAGTTTCATCCTCATTCTAGTGGGAATTATCTATTTTTTATGATTATTTTTTTTTTTTGGTAGTTAAATTTCTAAGATGTGTTAGGTTGTTGGTAGTAAGTAATGAGATTTTGTGATTTTTTTTCTAATATATTGTTCATCTTTTGTTGTTGTTCTGTTTGGTAGTGTTTAGGTGTGGATGCTATTATTTCTTATTTGATATCTTTGAATTTTTTTTAAAGTAGTCCCGTTTTATTATTTCTCTATGATTCTTTAGGTTTGGAGTAGGTTTAATTCTTAGAGTCTCTATTATAGTTTAAAAATGGATGCTATTTTTTCTGGGTTTGAAATATGATTAGGTTTTTTTATGTAGACTGGTATGTATATTTTTTGTTATAAGAGGAGTTTTTTTATATTGTTTCCATTGTGTCTTAAGTGATTATGCTGCTATTCTCTTATTTTTTTATCACTCTTTATATAATACGAGATATTCCAACTACATAATTAACTAAAAATTAATATTTTTTGCAGAATTATTATATAGACTTATTCCACATTGTTTTTAGTCAAATATATTTATCATGCATTTTCATTTTTATATACTTGGATGAGTTTAATTTTCACCGAGGCAAATTAAATTTAAAGCTGTTGTTTGACTATTTTAAATTAAAACTATATTATTTTGAATAAAAATACTATCTCTACACTACTACTTCACAAGTTCTCATTTGGTTCATTCATATTTTAATTCATGACTCAATTCTATATATGCATACATAAAAATTAAAATATATATAAAATTTTTTTTCTGTTTATTAATATGTAATTAAGTAGTGTTAATAATGAATATTATTACATATATCAATTATGGACTATGCACATAGCAAGCTATGGTGACATTTTTTGTCTAAATTCAAAAACACCTTAGCTTCCTCCTAATTCGAATAGTAGTCTACATATACTATATATATATAGACATAAAATAAACTCTATTAAAAATAAATTTGTTATTTGATACTTTTTTTCTAGGCACATGTGATTGTGTTCTAAATTTCATTTCATTGATTTTAACAAATGTAAAAATTTTATAAAACATCTCCAAACATAGTAGGTGATATTATTATTGCATAAAATTTACATAACTAATCATTGTGTGATCTTTAAAGGTAACATAAATTTCTTAATATATAATTGCATACCAATATGTTTTGCATACTAGCATGTTTTGTAAATTGCTGTTAATAGTTTATTTTGTGCCTAAATCAATATATTTGAAGAATTCAAAGTCATAATTTTTTCCTTCTTCCTTTATCATCCACTATGTTTTGCTTATAAGTTATTATTGATATTTCAAAGTTGCAAATACTACCTTAACTCTTAAACTTCTTTATTTTTGCTTTGTTATGCTTTTTATATTTAGTGACTAAATTGTTCATAGCTTAATCCTTGAACTAGCAGAAGTTGTTACTCTTTATAATTTTTTATTAGACCATGGAGTTCCACCATATATCTCCTAATAATGTCAAATTGACTCTAAAGAAAGTGAATTGTCTATCGTTGATAAATAAATATCTCCTAAGTCCTAATAATCAATATATCAAAAAGTGTCTTTGTAAGTTTTATACTAATATTCATTGTTTGTATTAATATATGCAAATTAACAAAACAAAAAACATGTGAAATGTTTACTAGTTTTTTATGGCATTTATCTGAAGTTTGTAGAAGCTTTTTTGTTTTTTCTTATTATTTTTTGGCTAGGTATTTTGTTAATTCTTTTCATATTAAATTTATATATTTACCTTGCCGAAAAGCAATAATGTATGATTCTTTTGAAAAATCTATAATTGTATTTCTCTTATTATCATCTAGCTTTTTATTTTGGCTGCTATTCTATTCATGTATATTTATAATTTTATGACTTTTTTCTTATTATGTAGCATGTAATCAAGTTTGTGATAGTTTTAAATTTTAGTGACACCACTTTATTTTTCAGAAAAAGGGACAAAATTACACATGAAAGTTCATACGCTGGACAGTAATACACTTAAATCGTTTAATGAGTCATACGTCCACAATAATTATACACTCCGGCGGACATAATCACCATTCCGGCCATCAGCGTGTGGCGTGGTTAGTTTGAGTGGACAGGTGGCTCTATTTTGTCCTTGCTGACACGTTCAGATTCAATGAGCTGGCCATTTAGTGCCAACTCAGTAATTAAAATTTATTTTAATGATTAATTAGGCAAATAAACACTTCTTTCTCTTTTAATGTCAGAAGGAAGAGGATCTGTGTTGAAACCCTAAAACGTTAACTAAGAACATGGCCTCACTCAAAGAGAAATCGAGCTCTTTATCCCTAAATTATGGCAGTGCTGTTGGTGGCGGGTCTTCATTGTTGAGGAACAAGAAGAAGAAGAAGAAGTTTGAGTACAACAACAGAAAGTGTTTGCATGGATTTGAAGCTGTGGTACTCAAGTCTGGAACAGAGTTGAATCCAGACAGATTGTTTCTGCGATGTCCTCTGTGGGAGGTAGGTTTCGAAATTATGTTTCTTCTTGTTACTGGCGTTATCTGTTTGTTTCTTTCTTCACCCCTCTTTGGATTTTTGTGTCTAATCTTCAAAGTGCTGAACATCGTTGTGAGTATTTTGTTTGGCTGGACGAAGTAGAAGGAAAAACAAGAAATATGGGGGCAGAGGTTGTATCTGAAGAAAGGCCATTGAAACAATCATACAAGAAGATGAATGAACTTACAGAGTGTGCCAGCAAGTTGGAAGAAGATGTGCAACAATTACAGAAGACAGCTGATATGATTATGGGTGAAATAACTTGTATTAAGAATATGGTTATGGGTGTTTGTTTAGGGTTGGGTTTTTGGGCTTTATTGATTTTGATGATATATTCTCAGAGGTGAGCATCATGTGTAATAACTTTTAAAGTTGCATTGAATAAATGGATGAATGGACAAAAAGCTGTCATTTTTTTGGAATCACATACTGTAAGTGGTGTAACATCAACCATTGACATAAGAAAAAAATGTAAATTTGTGAGAATTAGGTTCAAAACAAGCAATTCATAACCAAGTTGACTCATACAATATCCAAAAAGCTCTTTTCAATCAGAAGTCTTTGCTTCATTGTAATCACAAAATAGGCAGAGTAGTGACCATAATCATTGAGTTTTCAAACCTCTGCCTCATTGCTAGGCTTGCAGCATTCATGGTTTCAGTGGAGACCATAGGATTAGACTTGGGTCTTGGAGCAGTAGCAACATCATCAGGGTTCTATTGTTGGGGTGGTGGTGGCTGTGCAGGGTTATTAGTAGTAGCATCAGCTTCCTTTGCCTCCATAGCTGCAACCTCATCATTCATATCAGCCTGCTTCTTTTCACAACCCCTACTATTGTAGCCACTCTACAACATATAAACATGAAAAAGTGTAAATATAACAGTATGAATAGACTATAGAAATAATACATAAAACATGATATTCATACCTCTCCACAGTATTTGCAAATGATTGTTCCATATCTCCTTTTAAGCTTATGTGGGTTGGAATTTGGCCTTGCCTCATTTTTCTCCTTTCTTCTCTTTTTTGTTGGTCTTCCAATGGGTGTCTTATAATGAGGGGGCAGTGGAGGATAGCCTTCAGCTTTATCCCAAAATTCTTTGCTTGGTACAAGGTTGATGTTATGTTGATATGCTGAGTTATATGCAGCCATTCCTAGCCAGTTATGAATCTGGTCTTTTGGCCTACGACCCCTCAGAGCAAGTGCTACACAAGCGTGTCTGCAAGGCAAGCCTGTGAATGCTCCCAATACACATGTACCATCCTATCATCATTTGTAATTGCATCCTCATACATGTTCACCACATCCCTTATCAAGCCTAAGTAGCTTAAGAGCAACACCACCTCCAGCATCAGGCTTTCCCCAGTAAAAATTCTTCCAGTGAATATATCCCAAATCCTTGAACAACCCCTCCATAAAAAATAGGTTCAGCATATCCACATTGACTCTAGGTATTAAGGACACTTGACCACTGCTGTATACTGTAACCCCTTTTGTGGTGATACACAAGTGTGATATGAGTAGATATCTACGAAGAAAAACAAAACCCTCATAACCACAACTAAACCTAGAAAACCCTCATTTATTTTGGACAACCACAAACTAGTAACTAAACAAAGATCTAATAGCATGTTCGATCATAATAGGTACAATGGAAAGTTCGAAAGATGTTACCTTTAGGTCGTCCCTGCCTCCAGTGCGTGATCGTCGCTGTGGTGGTGTGGGTTGCCTTCTTCGAGTACTCCTCCAACGATCAACTGAGTCACCACTTCAGAGCAATGTCATTGCCTCTCTGCTAGGGCTCTCTGACTCTCTCAACGTGCAAACTATATCACGTTAAACACCAAGAAAACCTTGAAGTTCATAATTCGATAAAAGAGAACGAATGGTTTCAGCCTTAATTTTGCCTAATTAATCATTAAAATAATTTTAATTACTGAGTTGGCACTAAATGGCCAGCTCATTGAATCTGAACGTGCCAGCAAGGACAAAATAGAATCACCTGTCCACTCAAACTAATCACGCCACACGCTGATGGCCGGAATGGTGATTATATCCACCGGAGTGTATAATTACTGTGCACATGTAACTCATTAAATGATTCAAGTGTATTACTGACCAGCGTATGAACTTTCAGGTGTAATTTTGTCCATTCTTCCTTATTTTTCAGTAGTGTCATTGTAGTGTTAGATGACCTTAATATCATAGAAAAAAGCTCATCTTCTTCGATGTGTGTGTGTGTTATATTATTTATGACTATTAACAAGTCTCAGGAACAAACCTTAACAAGTGAAGGATTATTTTCACCGAAACTTGGTTTTACTCACGGACAACTTTATGTTGCTCTTTCAAAAGTAAAACCAAAATCAAGATTAAAGTATTAGTTGATAATAATTTTCAACCAAAACAACCATGAATATTGTTTATAGAAAAATTTTCTAAAATTTGGGTTGATTATGTATAATTTTAAAATCAATTTAATATGTAATTCTTAGACATTTTTATTCTTCTATAAATTTATTACTTTTCTATATGAATTATTTATCGACCCTCATGAATTTATTTTTAGACATTTCTATTCTTTTATAAATTGTTCACAACTTTAATTTGTAATTATCCTATAATATGTTTATTATAATTGAGCGGTAATCTTATCTTATATGCCCTTGCAAATTTTTCAAATATAAAATCAGATAACTTAATTCTTAGGATCTAATTTAAAATAAAAGGCCCATGTTTAGCTAGTTATTCTAATAATACTTTAATATTAACTGATTTTCATTAAATTTATCAGTACAAGATACTTGAAGATCATAAGATTTGAGCTTTAGTAGGACTTCGTAATTATATGATTGACTCATTAAATAAAATATAATTCAGATACTATAATATAATTTTCTTATTTTTCAATTTTTGGAGTCGAGCAAAAAAATTCTATGCATTATTTTAATTCATTTTTAATTTAAGGGAGTAATTTACCTTTGTAGATGACAAAAAATAACTTTCTAAAACTCGGTATTTATTTATGTTAGATATTATACTGTGCTTGAAAGTATAGTTTTGATCTGGGGTTAAGTTTTCGCTTTGTCATTCACATGAGTAGGTATGCAACATCAAGCGCAAGCTCTAATGGGCTTCTTTTGCTTTCTGGTCCGTGAAGGGCGGCGGGATGCTAATAGTATTGTGAATTATCTTTGAAGGTTCTTGATGGCCTAGAGAAGGGGGGGGTTGAATCTATGGCTTTCTTTTAAATTGATTGATTAACCCTTAAAACCAGAAAATGAAACGTTGCTTCTGTTTGTCTGCGTGATGGATCATGCAGGAGACAATTTAGTTTTGTCTCATAAATCGCAAACAGACAAAATAGTGTAGAGAAGAAGAAGATGGCACCAGCATATATCCTGGTTTAGTTGCTTTGTGCAATGCAACCTACATCTAGTCTCCACCACAGCGTTGGTGGAATTTTCATTATACTTTCAAGTGTTACAGACACCAATTCCCTAGGACTCAACATAATCTTCTCTGGGACAAACCAAACTTCAACATAAGCTTGATTTGGCTAGGAAACATCCTAGACTCTCAATACAAGTGCTTACCCAACTTAACAAAAGATACATTAGATATAAGATGCAAAACAGAAATACCAACAAATAGAAATGTGAAAGCAACTTTGGCTGTTCTCTCCAAGTTTCTCTCTTTGCCTTTTTTTCTCTATTTGAATTTTTCAAATGCCTCATCTTTATGCCTTTTTTCACTCAAGAGAAAATAGAGAAAGATAAATATTAAAACAGAATAATAAAATAATAAACCATGAAGGAGATGATGATTCACAACCTTGAAGTTATAAGTTGAACCGGATTTAGCATTCTCTGATGAAGCTCTTCATCTTGGCGGAATGTTTCTTTGATCTAGAAATACTGTCCAAAATATTGAACCCTCATAGGGAAGCTCTCTATGAAACTCAGCTTCTGGTTCTCTCTCCTTAGCTTCATTTTGAAATTTTTTTTCTTTTTGTTTGAGTTCAATTACCACACCTTAAGCTTGCTTCACTCAGTTGACTTCTTCTTCTCACAAAATCAGAGTAGCAACGGCACAGAAGAGAGATGAGATTTTAGCAGAGCTTTCAGATTTCATGCATTCATACTTTTCATCTTCTCTTTCATCCTTTTTTCAATATCTTTAAAGATCTGAACCATTTATTCTTGCTATGGTTCCAAGTTTTTTTATTGACCGTTGATCCACAGTAGAACTCCATAGCCTCCATTTTCTTTATTTTTCTTAAAATAGGTATGAGGGAGAAGGAAGCTTCAACAAGCTACTTTGGGGTACCACAAGTGGAAAGATTTTTCTAATTTCACCCAAGATTTAATTTGTGCTTTTGTGCCCTAGCTTCTGATTTTTTTTCTTCTTTGTTTCTGAGTGATGTGACATAAAGGTAAATAGAAGAGAGAGAAGATAGAAAAGAGAAAGTTTTGGTTCGATAGTAGTGGAAAGGTTTTGAAGCAATTGGAATTTTAAAATTCTTTAGTTGGCATCTAAGTGAGTAAGTGAAATTGGACGTAGATCACCTAGTTGGACCTTATGCTTATGTTTGGTCCAATTTTCTTTCTTCATACTAGCATTTCAGATTTCTTTTTTCTTTGAGCTTCATTAGTTTGTTGGGCCTTTTTCTCGCTTCTTGGACCAGATTTCTTCCTTGTTGATTAGCAGCTCTTTCTTTGGATTGCTCATGAAGATATAAGTTCAGCCACTCATTTTCTTGGAGCTTCTGGATTTGAACTATTGTTGCCTTTGTTTACTTATTCTTGGGCTGATTTTCTTGCTCTTTGGGCCTGCATCACTAATTAACACATCAAACTCAAGTGGGCTATTAACCCAACTTCAACATGTTTGTCATCATCAACTATTTATTAAACTTAACAATCTCTTATATTTTTAATATTTTAATTATATTTATATTGTTAAACATTTTCATTCTATTGATTTTGCCCATTTTAAAAAGCTTTTTATGGGTGTTATAATTACATCTGATTTTCTAATTGTTAGTTTATTCCCTTGCTTTATGATTTGATTGAATAGCAGCATATGTAATTTTTTTATGGCTTTATCATCTTTGAGTAGGTTATATCCTAAATTATACTCATAAAATAAAAAATAAGATTAATTGCAAGTAACGCACCTTTATCTACTATAGTAGTCTATTAATTCAGTAAAAACTAAGAGTTTAAGCAATACAATGGATCAACTTAAGCAGCAACCAACATTTATAGTTGACAATTTCAGATATTTGGGTGATGCTTGCATTACTGTTTTTGTTTAGTGATTTAGAGAGAATACTTAGTATTGATTTTACATTACAAGAATAATCACTAGTTATTTCTGCTCTAAGAGAAGTTAGTCTTGAATCTTCAAACTTTATTCTTTGTTTTGATTTCACAAAAACTAATGAGTGGATATCTTAACTTTTATTTTTTAAAAATACTACGAATTTGATATATATATATATATATAAGCATATTTATGCAGTGAATGTTGAGAAGTCATTTTGTGATAATTATAGACAAACACTCACTCCATCAAAAAAGCTTTTATCATATGAAAACAATCTTAATCCGTATGATAAAGCGACATATATAATTGGTCGTACTCTTTCTTCTTTTGACAAAGATAACTTGATATCATGTTTTGGTTTTGGTAATGGTATCTGTTTTGGTTTGGATCTTCATTTTGTAATTTTATTTTATCTAATTATAGTCTTTTTACCTACATATTTGAAATAGTGTCTAAAAAATTCTCGCATTGTGTTTGTTCTTTTAAAGAATTTTTTTATTACTATAGGAAGGATTGAAAATAAAGTGATTGGGCTTTTTTTTTTGAAATTAAGGTTCTAAATTGTTTGATAATTGCATACTAACAATGATGGCCAAAACTTAAGAACTTTAGTAACTTAATTTATTGGATTAGTTTTTTAATCACCTTATTGTGCTGTTCGAGTAAATTTCTAAACATTTGCTTATAATACAGTTATATTTTTGGTGAATTGATAGATAGTCTGTGTATGCATGCGTTTAATTTTTATTAGGCTATTTAATATGTCATAGTTTTAGTCATGTGTTCATTATACTAGATATGTATTTATGTAGGTATTATTTGTTGCAATTTATTTATGTAAACCATTAATGAATCATACATCCCAGCTATATTTTAATTTTCAAGAGTTTCAATGTATTATATAGTAGAATGTTAAAATTTTTAATTTGTTATATGGTGGAATGTTAGAATTTTTATTTATGCCATCTTTTTTTTCTTATGGTTAATATTTAAATTCATTGTGTAACACGGGTTGGATGTTGATGGTACAACTAGGCTGAGGCAGTGCTGAAAATGAAGTAGAACTTATTGGTAGTTCTTCACATAAATGCATCTCTAAAGAGTCCTTTGAGATGATTCTTAACTTTTGTCCATTAGGTAGTGGTCTGTATATGCATATTAGATTTGTTGGATCATCCATTTTTTTATTGTATCAACTAATTTTATTTGAATATAAACTAATGTGCTTATTCATTGTATTTTTATTGTGTAGTATATTCTTGCTTTATTCAAGGATCTCAAACCTCTTAGTGTTGGAATCATATAGACTATAATTAATCCTGACTCTTTTATTAATAGAAGATTCTACTTTAAATTTTTTAATAGTTCTAATAGGCAAATTGAGTCTAAATTTGATTTTGGATGGATGAATTTTGCTTCTGTTTATAAGTTGCAGGTTGGGAATTGTATATTCAAGGTTGTATCAACATATCTATTTGAGATTAATATATTTAGAGATATTGGATTATAAATATGTTTAATCATGTAATTTTTTTACAGTTGAACTTTAATTCTTTTATAGTTCATATATCATATGACAGACTCAACTTTATTATATTTAGTTGTAAATTTTATATTAGTATAATTATATTTAAGTGTGTATTATAAGTTTAAATATCTCTATATAATTATGTTTTTGGCTTATATTTTGATATAAATTTTTTTACGCTACACAATATATAAGCAAATTAACATGAGAAAGTATTTTTTGTTATGTAATATGATATGAAAATTTTTTTTAACACTAATAATTAATATGTAAAAAATGACTTAATTTTTCATTTATGAAAAATATTTGTATATTTTAATTTAATTCGATTAATGATACATCTATACCAATATATAATGGGATACACATGTTTAGTATCTAATGCTTTCTTCCTCTTTTGTCCTTGTTTCTTTTTTATTAAAAAATGGGTTTACCCACAACAATAGTATTTAAATTATTAAGAAAAATAAAACATTATTAATTAAAGTCATTGGAATAATTAAATGTACAACACATGGTTTACATATTTTTGATGTCTAATATTTATTTTTTTTTAAATTACATATTAAAGTGTACTCAATAATCAAATCTATACCAATATATAATAGACAATGTATAATATGGGAATAAGAAAATTTGGTATCCAATTTTTTCTTCCTATTTTATCCCTGTTTATTTTTTTAAACACTGGATTCAATATAACAAACTGTTACTCCGTCTTCCATATTTTTTTTTATCAAAGAAAGAATTTACCCCACGACAGAGTATCAAACTGATTCTCTGTCAACCCACGATATATTTTAAAATTGAAAAAAATTGCTACTACTACGTACTCAATTTAAAAACTAACTCATATTTGTATGTAAGTGAGAGATATCCTAATTTTATTTTTAATTTTTTAGAAATATATATCAATACCAAAGCTCTAAAAAATGGTGTATAAATGGTGAAATTTACTAATGGCACAATGTGTTCTAATTTCTTAAAATAAAAAAAACAAAATATTGTATTAAAAGTTACAAGCCAATACGTAACTAAATAATGTAGACCTCAAATTAAAAATATAGATAACAGTGTATACATTTTTATGAGTTACAAGAAAAATTTTCAATGAATCACTAATTTAAGTACTAACTAAAAAAAATGCTACTACAACTGTTATCTAATAGCAAAAACTATGAGACACATAATATCATTTAGTGATGAAAAATAAATTTTAACATCGTTACAGTAATTAGGGAATAAACCCTTGATGATAAAAAGATTATCAAATTAAAATTTAATTATGTAGGAAATATTATTAACATAAACACCAACAAAAATAATAAAATAAAAGTACACCATGCATGTTAACCATGAAAAATATTTATGCAATTTTAATGGACAAAATTTTTATTGTATCGTAAATTTATCATAATAATTTTAAAAATTAAAATTAAAATTAAAATTATTACAAATTACTGAGCGACATTCAAAACTTTCATAAAATTGAATAGCAAACAAAAACACAATAGAATCATATCATTTTAAAAATATTCTTTGTATATTTCAGTATAACTCAGAATAAAAATTTACTCTATTAAATATATATTTAACCTCATATATTACCTAGAACTTCAAACTTTGACAATCTTATACGAGTTTAGGCAACAGAAAAATTTAGAAAAAGACACTACATCTTTAACAATTACGTTTATTTTTCAAAAAACAAACCTCAATTAAGAAGTTGTATACATATTCTTTGTTCACTCTTGATTTTACTATCTAAAATAATATGAAATAATTAATGAATTCTACCCAAGTACCTAACCATACAATTATTGACACATGTAAGAAAAGAAATCTATAACATAATATTTTATTTACCTATGCGAGTGCAGAAATTAGACGCCATGTCCGAACATCTCACAATTATGCTCAAAATTTTCAAGAAAATACAACAATGCTTCAAACTACACCACCTACTGCAAGGACATGTACACACTGTGATGCACATCTGTTTCACCATGAAACATTTGACATGTGTTGCAATGGAGAAAAAGTCTCTTTACCCCAAGTAAATGCTCCTCAGGAATTATTTGAAATCTTCTTGGACCCTTTTGCAGAAGGGAACCATTTCAGGAAACACATTCGTGGTTACAATCATGTTTTTTCATTCACTTCATGCGGTGTACACATAGGCGAACAATTAGCTACATCAAGTCATGGTATATATACATTCTGTGCTCAAGGAATAATGTACCACAATATAGGAGGATTTCATCCGGATCAAAGGGTGCGGCCACGCTTCTTGCAACTGTATATATACGATACTGAGCATGAGTTACAAAATAGGATGCTGGAGAACACACAACTGCATGAAAGTTTGGTTTTGAAGCTACAACAATTGTTGCACTGATATAATCCTTTTATCCATGTATTCCGCTAGCTTGCACAACGACTAGATGTGCAAGAGTGTAGTTTGGTGATTAGAGAACAACCTGCTAATCAACCACAATACAGTCTCCCAACTGCTTCACAAGTAGCAGCCATAATAATCGGTGATGACATTGAAACAATGGTGCACGGATGAGATATCAAGGTTCAAACTCATGCTAGTAACCTCAGAAGTATTCAGGAGTTTGTTGGCTATTACGATCCACTACAATATCCTCTTCTTTTTCCATTTGGAATCCGTGGATGGGATATAAATACTCGAACTCAACCTGAAAACAAAGTATCATGCTGGGCATATTATAGCTATATGCTCCAGGTACAAACTCATATATTTGCTACATCATTTATAGACTTCCGTAGATGATAGTTTGTACCAATACATCATTTCACAATTTCTAACAATTTTCTATAATCCTTAATATTTGTAGATCCGCCCCGATAATCACTCAATAGTTTTGCAAGCGGGGTGACTTCTTCAACAATATGTTGTTGATAACTATGTGAAAATGGAAACAGACAAGTTAAGATAGGTTCGACAAATACAAAAGGAACTTCGAGCTGAACTATATCAAGGCTTACAAGATGCTTTGCACACAAGAGAGAATAATGCTGGTAATTATTCAATTTAATGGCCACACGATTGATTATTACGTGTTCTTGAATTTAAACTTTAAAACTAATAATACTTTTCTCTAAAATTGATTTTAGAAAATATTGGCAGAAGAACGATTTTACCATCATCGTTCGTAGGCAGTCGTCAAGACATGACTCAACGGTACTAGGATGGAATGGCTATTGTTCTTAAAGAAGGCAAACCGGATATTTTTCTAACTATGAGATGCAATCCATTATGGTCAAAAATAGTTTCAGAACTCAGTCCTACTCAAACTCCGCAGGATCGTCCGGATCTAACAACTAGGATTTTCAGAGCCAAGTTCGAACAATTAAAGCATGATGTTATTACCAAAGGTGTATTGAAAAAGGTGAAAAGTTATATTTATGTCACCGAGTTTCAAAAAAGAGGATTGCCACACGTACATATGTTGCTAATCTTAGAAAATAATGACAAGTTGAGTTATCCTGACCAATATGATAGTTTGGTCCGAACGGAAATACTATGTAAAGAAATAGAACCACACTTACATGAGGCAGCGCTAAGGCATATGGTCCATGGTCCTTGCGAAACACTAAATCAATTTTTACCATGCATGAAGAATGGTCAATGTAAACGCAACTACCCAAAAGAGTTCATACCAGAGACACGACGAGGTGATGACTCATATCCTCAATATAGGAGGCGATTTGATACTCCAATCCTATAAACCAAAATGTCACAATTGACAATAGATGGGTGGTTCCGTACAATCCTTGGCTACTACTGAAGTATGATTGTCATATCAATGTAGAGATATATAGCAGTATCAAGAGCATAAAATATCGATACAAGTATTGCTATAAGGGACCAGACCGTGTGGCAATTGAGGTTCACTAAAGTTCTCGTTATGATGAGGTGCAACAGTTTATTGATGCAAGATGGATTGCCGCTCCAGAGGCATGCTGGAGAATATTTAGATTCAATCTTTACCGGATTTACCATCAGTTAAAAGGTTGCAAGTTCATTTGCCAAATCAACATCAAGTGAGCTTTTACGAGCACCAAACTATTTCTGAAATAGTTAATAATGACTATTTCTAAAGAACAATGCTCACTGAATTCTTTGCACTTAATCGGGTCAATGACCAACAATCTAGGCATCTTTTGTACAGGGAAATCTCAGAATATTATAGTTGGCACAACAAGGAAAAAGAATGGCATCGACGCCAGTCACAACAGAGAGCTATCGATTGGATCTATACCGTTTCTCCAACAGAAGGTGAAAATTTCTATTTGCGTATTCTGTTGTCAAATGTAAGAGGCTCAACTGGTTGGGATGATTTGCTAACAGTCGATGGTGTCCAATATTCGTCCTTTAAGCAATCCACTCAGCATCGAGGACTGTTGGAGAGTGATAGTAGTATAAGATCATGTTTGATTGAGGCATCCATTTTAAGAATGCCATGTGCTTTAAGAAGGTTGTTTGCCGCCATTTTAATTTTTTGTGAGCCAACAGATGTAAGAAGTCTGTGGGACGAGTTTCTTTTATGTATGGTGGATGATTACGCATCAACGAGCACTACAACATGCAATGGTTGACAAATCGTTTGGTTAGGAATTTAGATGATATCCTCCTACAGCATGGAAAACATATTGCACAATACGATTTACCAGCTCTAACCTTGGACAACGACAACGACAACTTCATGCCTAGAATTATTCAAGAAGAAATGTCCATCGAAGTTTCTAAAAAAGACCTGTGTTTTATAGAAAGATTGAATCATGACCAGTCTGCAGCTTTCAGGTGCATTATGAATACAGTTGATCGAAGAGAAAGTGGAGTGTTCTTTGTTAATGGACCAGGAGGATCAGGTAAGACATTTCTTTACAGAGCTATAATTGCAGACTTAAGAAGTAAAGGGCATATTGTCTTGGTAACTGTGTCCTCGGGAATAGCTGCAACTTTACTGCCTGGTAGTCGAACAGCTCATTCTAGATTTAAGATCCCAATCAATGCAGAACCATCCTCCACGTGCAATATAAGTAAACAATCCAATCTCGCAAAACTGATTAGGCAGACGACAACGATAATTTGGGATGAAGCGCCACTGGCTAATAAAGAGACAATGGAATTATTATACCGCACATTGCGAGACATATTAGAAAATTATAATTCATTTGGAGGAAAGGTGATGGTTATGGGTGGGGATTTCCGCCAAGTACTACCTGTTGTGTCGAAAGGAAGTAAGTCGCAAATGATTTCAGCTTCTATTGTTAAATCACATTTGTGGGCATCCACCAAAATTCTCCACTTGCAACAAAACATGCGATCTCTTAATGATCATGATTTTGCAGAGTATCTCATACGAATAGGGGATGGGATTGAGCCTACCATATCTGAGTACTTGGTACACATAGAAGCATACTACATGACAATACTATAGGAAGGTAAGGCATCATTACACAAATTAATAGAAGAAACTTTTCCAAATTTGTAATCTCATGGGTGGGATGCATCTTACATGGTGGAGAGAGCGATATTAACACCCAAAAATCATGATGTACAACAGCTCAATGATATAATCATCAACCTATTTCCGGGAGACGAACAAATTTTAGCATCCTTTGATGAAGTAGAATGAGATACAAATAATCTGTATCAACAACAATATCTTAAGTCAATCTCCACGGGTGGATTGCCACCTCATACATTGAAGGTAAAAAAAGATGCTCCTTTGATGTTACTGAGAAACATAGATCCTAAGGCAGGCTTATGCAATGGCACAAGGTTACTGTGTCGAGAAACTTTTCAAAACATGTTAGACGTGGAAATCCTAACAGGCCATCACTTTGGACAAAGAGCTTTTCTGTCTCGGATAAAACAAAAAACAACTGAGAACTCAGGATTACTCTTTGTGCTTATTAGGAAGCAATTTCCTGTAAGGTTGAGTTTTGCCTTAACAATAAATAAATCACAAAAGCAAATTATTCCTAAGGTAGGGATCTATCTCTCTAAACATGTGTTCAGCCATAGTCAATTATACGTTGCACTATCTCGAAGTGTTTCTCAGTCAACCACAAAAATCTTAGTCAAAGAGGGAACAATAGCTGGAGAAAGCGGACAATTCACAAGGAATGTGGTGTTTAAAGAGATTTTGTTACCTGCACCTCAGGTAATTTATGTGCTTAGCAAATACGTCCGTCTTTTTACAAGTATAATCCGTGTATTATGTAATTTTATCATTGCAATATCAACATTAGAATAGATAGTTTTGTTCATTAATTTTAACAATTAATGACTAAGATTTTTAACAGATAAATTGATATCAAAGGAGCTCATCAGCATATTAAAAAAGATAAGCGAAAGGAACTTGAACCTCTACTTTACCCAACAGGTATGCACCAACTACGATTCACATAAATTATAAAAATTATATCATACATCTTTAAAATATGTCATTGTTGGTTTTTTAAGAAATTATAGTTTGCAATGTTTATATTTACTTTGAAAAAAATTCAAAATTTGATTTCTTTAAATGTTTGTTATCAATTTTATAATTTTAGAAATAAAATTATAAAAATTAAAATTTTAAAACCAATAAAAGGTAGAGGTATGTCTTATTTAGGATGTATTATTACTTAATTCTAAAGTAATATGTAAAACACTACTAAAATATATTGTAATACATATATGCAATAAATTACAAAAAATATGATTCCAATCGTTATGGAGTACATGGAAGGATGAGCAATCAATTGCATCAATGAGATCAACAGACAATAAAGTAAGAATTACAGCATTAATGACAGTGACAATTGCATTGATGATACATATTTTTGTTTTAGTGTTATTAATCGAACATAAAATTGACTCAGGTTCGTCCACTCAAAATTTATTCTATTGGTTCGGGAGGTACAGTTAAAGCAGACAAAACTCAATTATAAAAGATGGTAAAAAGAGAAATATTGGATCAAAAGAATAAAAGGTAATGCAATAAACTTTTATTACATAATAAATATTTCCGTTTATTTCGTCCGATACACCAATTATGTTAAAACTTTAACTTTTTTTTTTCAGCCATGAACTTAGAAGGACACAACTAACTCATTTCGATACAAAATAATATCATTGCAGGTAATTGTTATTTAAAAAATACATAACAAAAAAGATGTAATATCATTTAATTTACATTTTATCAATGATAAACAAGGATTAATGTTATTTCTTTTGTCCTTTCAAAAAGTTCAATGCAAAATAAAATATCACAATTCTACAGGTTTTAATTGAATTCTCTCTAATAAGGAATCAATTTAATTGAATAAACCTGAAGCGTTTAAATGGTTATTTTTATGGTAAACAAAATCTAACAATTTTTCAAGACGCAAGAAGTTATTGACAAGGAGATGTATGATGAATTACGAAGGATTTTTTTCCAGGTACACAATCATTGTATTCTCCTAATTTTTTCATTAATTCTCTTATAGTTTAAAAATGAAAAAATAAGCATATTCATTTCTTCTATCATTCCACGATTTGTAGAAAAATGAAAGTCTCTTCAAATTCAGAATCATATTTTGGCCTACCACTTAAAAAAGAAGAAGACAAACATGAATATACATGAGATTTAGGCAAAATTAATTTTTTGTAAATAACTAACATGTATTTTGGTTTATAGATATACTCTTTTTAAATTAGGATAACATTTTTATCGGTATTTCTTGAATTATACCTTTTTCTGATAATATATACATATATTTTTATTGTGTGCTTTTATAATTTAGCATTTTAAAGATTTTTTTATAATAATTGTATTCTCAATAAAATATTATATAAATAAGATTACATTAATTTTAAAATGATAAAAAAAATATTTATCTGATAAATTTAATAGGTGAATGATATATTAACACTAATACTAAAATATAATATAAATAAAATTATATCAACATTAAAATAAAAAAATGATCTAATAAATTTAAAAAACGAATAATATATTATAAAAAATAAAATTAATTTTTTCAAAACAAAAACGGCTGAACAGACACGTTAATGCGTGAAGCGCTAGTATTATATTATGCTACTAATAATAAGAACCAATAGATAAAAGTATGTGTTGCTGATCCTGAATGGGAATGTGGAAGGAAGAAAATACAAAAAAAAAAGTCGGAAGGGTCGCTCCCATTAGTCCAAATTAATGGGTATGCACTCTGCAGATAAATTGTGAGCCGCCCCAGGTCGTTTTATATGCTTACGTGTGTTACTATGATAGGCTATGCTGTTGCCAATGACGTTGTCCCACTAATCCCCTTGCAGCCCAGCTATAACATCAAAATGTGTATATTCAATTATTCACTATTCAGCAACTTCGTCATGTTACGAGTACCTATTTTTATTTTTTAGTTTTAATGGAAATCTTCTTCTGTTAAAAATGTTCTCCCCTCCCCTCTCCCCCCTCCCCCCTAACAAACAACTTACTTTTATATTTTTAACAAGATCACCGTTATAAATAAAGCCTCTAAAACAAATGATTGAATATGATTTTTTTTTCTTGCAAAAATTTAGGTATTAATTAAAAATTATTAGATAATTTGATTAACTTAACAAAATTATCATTTAACAATTTTTTACTATCAATTTGACATAAAAACAACTAGACGTGAGTTATTATTATTATTATTTTTATATTGCAATTGAATTGTTTCTTAAAGATAACGATTCATGACACACGTTAGTTATTGAAACTTTTACATCCTTCAAAAAAATAACTCTAGTAATCTTCGTGTGAGTAAGGTTTAGGGTTTGAATAAGTTGGAGGTGATACCATTGTCTGGCTTAGCTTGTTCATTATTGCTGATACCATATATATATAGAACTACGTACTAGTACTGGATTCATTTCGGTTTACGCATGCATGATAAGTGAGAGTGAATGACCCATTTGATGCGTTAGGGATACTGCTATACTTCAACGTAACAAACCATATCATGCATGCGTTGTTATTGTCTAGATCTTAATTAATGCACATGGAACAAATCAATCTGCCCCGCCGTAATTCAATAATCAAATATCAAACTTAGCATATATCTTAGAGGCGGCCGCAGAGCTAGATAAAAGATTAGAGAGGACTAAAAATATTTATATAATAAAATAAGATTAAAATAAAGTTTTAAAGGGGTTAAACTGAAATTTACATATAATTTATATGTAAAAAATTAAAATTAGGGAGGTCATTGCCTCCTTTGTTACAGTGTAGCTCCGCCTCTACTTACAAGAAAAATTTAACTTTGTTAGGTAAACAATGATTTTTGTGAATAATGTAAATAATGGGTTCAATAAAATAAAAATACACTATATTCTCAAATTACTCACCTAAATTTTAATATTAAAATAATCATCCGCACACCTAATGAATTGAATATCTAATATATCTATTGTTCACATTGTTTAATATTTTCATTATCTATTTATATTTTTCTGTGCAAATTACACGTGGCATCAACCTAATTAGCTACCATCCTCTCTGTGTATTAATTATTAATTATTACAAATTAAATGATCATGACTTAGTTGCTCAGCATTACCTTATTTTTGCCTGGAATAATACTCTCTCAATTTTATCGCATTTTTTCTCCTTTTAGGTGTGTCTTCGTTCACTTTAATTAAATATTTTTTCAAATATTTATTTCATACCTAGTAGTATACCTTCATTTTTATTCTCAACCTTGCTCTTCTATTGTTGGTTCAGCGAAGGTGCCAACTTCATTTCCAAACTTAGGTGCACTTGAAAAATAATTGAGTTGCCATCCTGCATTATTCTATAAAAAATGCTACAAGATCACTATAATTTTATTAATTTTTGTTAATATTTTAATTATCAATTTCATTTTTATTAATCTAACAATCAAATAACATATTTTTAAATATTAATAACTAATTATTAATTAAAAATAATAAATTCTGATAATCTTTTATTATTTCTCTTATTCTATTGTTATTGTTTAACGCTGCTCATCAAATTTTAATCCACCAAATATTTTTTACGGATCAGATACCGATCGGTTTGCGCGTCAAACCGAACTAACCCGTCGCGGTTCTACGGTGCACCTGCAAAATCCCGAACCATCGTAGGAGCTCCCACTAGCACCCAAAATTGGTGAGCAAGAGTTTCGAACCCAGGACTGCGTGTAACCACAACCTCCCCCTTGCCACGACGACAAACTTGATTCCCAATTGTAGATGTGACAAAAACATATATATAATCATATGTAATGATTTTTTTTATTTTTTTTATTTTCTTAAGTATTGATTTACATGGATATTAAATAAGTAATAACATATATATACAAATATATTGATATATTGATATTGATTGTGTTATCTTTTATTTTTTATTTATTTAAATTAAAAAATATTTTGTATTAGTAACTAATTTGTTATCTCTTTTTTGCATTATAAATTATATCTAAGAATTGATATTTAATTGTTATTAATATATTTTTGAAAATACGAATTTAACTTTTAATTCTAATTTTATTTTTATAATTTTTATATTTTTATTTAATTATGACCAGATCAACCGGATAAATCAGTGACCCACCAATTGAACCAATAACTTAGTGACCCACCAGTTGAACCAGTAATCCAGTGACCTAGTCGTATCAGGATCAATTACCGGTTCGATTATGATAACTATGCACTAACGTCCCAATGATCCTTTTCTCCCTAGCTTTAATTTCTTCTTCATAACGTTAGAATATAAATTATAAAATTTAGAGGACGTGCATATCCACATTTTTAAGTGTATATTGATGAGCAGGAAACCGGGAACTCCATAATTTTATGTGATGTAATTCTTTAATTTCATGGCCACATCTGGTCAACTAATAATTATTAAGTTACGTGTTTATCCTTATCCACTAAATTTCTTATCATGATCGTTCGCATGTATAACTAAGAACATATATGAAAAAGTATTAAAGTACAGGTAAACCAATTGTGTATGCAGTAAATTTGAACTACTTTTTTTTAATTTTAAAAAATACGCTTTTAGTAGTTGTGTTGTGCACATTTGTTTTTTTCTTCTTTTTCGTCTTCTTCTTCCTCTTCTTCGCCCAATTTGTGCCGCGACGCCTATCACTAGCCAACATCCACCACAACTTCACTTCTTTTTCTAGGTTTTGAATAATTTTTTTAGTTAGCTTTTGAGGTTTCTTTTTTTTAAGTTTCGTATATATTTTTTTATATTTTAAATATTTTTTTATATGTTAAATGGTCCTTTTTTTAAGTTTTAGATGATTTTTTTAAAAAGAATTTGTTTTTTTTTTATTTTTGAATTTTTTCAATATTTTTAGATGTGTCATTTTCTTTAAGTTTTAGATTTTTTTAAAAATGATTTTAGATATTCATTTTACAATAATTTTAGATATTTATTTTTATTTAACTTTAGATTTTTTTAGATTTTAATTTTTTTATTTAATTTTAAATATTTCTCATGATAATTTAAATTTATATTTTTTTTAAAAAAAATAATCAGAAAAAAGGCCAAATTTTATTTATTTTTTCTTAATAGGCTTAATAGGCTTCCTTATTTTATTAGTTGGATGGAGTTTGAATACACCTCTAATTGGTTAATTTGCAAAGTTGAACATATATAATATATATATATATATATTCCATTTTTAATACTATTGCTTCTTTTATACTTTTTTTTTGTCGTGACTTTTTTACTCTTACGACATTATTCCATATTTTATTATTGGCCACAGATCAAGCAAGCTACCATCAATGCGTCTTTTGTACAAGACAACAATCTTGCTTCGCGTAATTGGTACCCGGCACAAACTTTCCCGCACCATTAATTTTATGTGTTTCTTTTTATTTTTGATTTCTCTATCACTTGGACTAATAATTGATATATAATACACAAACTATTATATATTATTGTTTTTGAAGCATGTAGTAATTAAAGGATGTCAAATTGATAAGATTGAAAGTTATCAGCTAACAAACTATACTATATTATATGCTGTATGACGGTGTTTCGAATTGTTTTCATTCTTTTTTACAGAATTTGTGGTTCCATGCAATTCTGAAGCAGTGACGAAAAAGAACAAATTAAAGGTCTATTATTCAATCACCAACATGTGTGTAAGCGTAATGTGATGCATCATCATGCACGCCACTCACCTCCATTCAAATCTTAAACAAGACCCCAATTTTTTTTTTTTTTTTGGGTGATCTTAATTAGGAATGGAAGTACAAAAATTTCTCATTAAGACAAAATTCATCTCTATCAAAGAGGTTGGGTGTTGGTAACAAAATCTAATCCATAAGGTTTTCGATATTTTTTGAATCGTTGTTTATGAAGTGAATAAGAAAATGATATATCATATATATGACTTCTAATTACCGGAATGAGCAATACTCTTAATACAAGGGACTTTTCACTTTACTGCATAATTAGCTGATAGTATAGCTTAGCTACCTACCCAGCTAGCAATAATGATTATTAACATGTTATATTCTATATGATATCAACATGGATTGGTCCCCCACCACGCGTTTAATTACGCAAACTAATAATTAATTGGGCTGTCACCAAATAATAGCAAAGAAAGCATACTAACACACATAGTTATAAGTTATAAGTTGCATCTATCTGAATGAGCAAGACCCAACAGAGCATGCAAATGGTCCATACATGATAATAAAGCAGAAAAGAATGGAGCAACCAAAAGAGTCCAAATCCATGTTTGTGTGTGACACGCACTCAACCAATTCCGTAGTGCTAACCACCTAACCTTATCCCTGCACTGCATAATATACAATACAAGCTAAGCTATACTTAGCTTCTTTTTCTCTGTCAAAAGTTAATTAAACAGAAGCTAAGTGTGCTTTCATCTTATAGAAAAAGAATGGTTAATCAGTGTTTATATACATGTGCCATTGTGCCTTTGGTGAAATTTGCATTTTCTTACATTGACAACTGCACAGAGTTGCAAAAGAGTGAAAGCAATTAAGCAACCGTAACGAATAGGATTTAAGCCAAGGTCATGAATTTCTAATACAGAATCCAAGTGATGTAAAAAAATTGCACCAGCCGGGAATCGAACCCGGGTCTGTACCGTGGCAGGGTACTATTCTACCACTAGACCACTGGTGCTTTTTGGGAACAATCATCGAGCCACATTTTCTTGTATGGAATATTGAGAAGCCACCCCATCATTCTGGCGCTTATTTTAATTGATATTAGAATACTTTCAGCCAAGTATGGTTAAAGCAAATTTATGTGAATTGATTAGTTGCATAATCAAGTATGGTTTATGTAGTTGGTACTAGAAGGTGTTGGTATGCATATTAAACGTGACTACTGCATCATAATTGTTATTAGTGATCAACATTCAACATACAACAGTAGAGTACTTGAACAAGAGAATTTATAATTAAATAAAAAATGAATTAACAGAAGTGATGGATTACTTATGACACAGTGGCGGGGGCTTCTGGGCAGCACCTTGGCAGAAAAAGAAGGTACGAGGGCACCTATAGAAGCAGTTATTAGCAAGGCTGACATTTGCAGAATCGGGTTTAAGACCCAACAGAGGGTGAGGTATCCCTCCGTACAAGTAGTTGCCACCCAACAGAAGCCTCCCAAAACTTGATTCCCCATTTCGCGGGGACACCACCTTCATCGCATACTCCTTTGGTATCATGCCACTCAACATGTTGTTCTCCAGCGACAATGCCGAAAGCTGAGGCATCCACGCCATGAACCATGGCAAACTACCCCTGAGCTTGTTGTTGCTTATGTCTACCGCGATCAATCCGCTCTTCTCAAATCCTGCGGAGTTTCCTTCCACGGAAGAAAACTCGTTGAAAGACAGCGTTAATTGCTGCAGCGATGGTAGCTCGAAAAGTGCAAAAGGAACTGCCCCACTCAGCTTGTTCCAACTCAAATCCAAAACCTGCAAGTCCTTCAAGTTTTTCAACACTTCTGGCTTTAGTACTCCGCTCAACTTGTTGTTCCTCATCGAAATCTGAACCAGGGAAGCCGGCAGCCAGATTGGCAATTCTCCGATCAGGGAATTGTCGCTGGCGTCCAGGTAGTTAAGGTTGTTCAGGGGACCCAAGTATGGAGGAACCCAACCCTGGAGCTTGTTGGATTGAAGCTCCAGCCTCTTCAAGTTCTTGAGGCCGTTGAAGGTGGCGGGGATAGCTCCGGTGAGGTTGTTGTGATCGAGACAGAGCTCCTCGAGAGTGGAGAGTGAGCCAATGGAGGAGGGTATGGCGCCGGAGAAGGAGTTAGCAGAGAGGGCGAGTCGGCGCAAGCGAGTCAAGTTGGATAGGGAGCCGGGGATGTTGCCGTAGAAGAAGTTGTTGGAGAGATCGAGGGTTTGGAGGTAGGGAAGAAGATTCCAAGTTGGAGGGAGGGGACCGGAGTAACTGGCCTGGTCGAGAGCGAGTTCGGTGACTCGGCTCAAGCCGGAGTCGATGGAGTCGCACCTGAAGCCGCACGTGAATTTCTGAGTGAAGAGATTATCGCACGGGTCGAGAGTGAAGTCCCATGAACTTAAGCAGGAACCGGGGTTCACAGAACTTGGGTGAATCCCATTCTTGAAATCCTTCAGAAACTGTGTGTCACTCCAATGAGTCTTTGATTCTGCTCCCAACAACAATAATAATAGGGAAATCACACGAAAACACCAACCCATTTCAGTGATAGGATTGGTGATGGTAATGACAAGGAATAAATAGTGATGCATCTCTGCTAATTATTATATTTTTTGTTTGATGGCTAACGGTTGTGTCATCTATGCTTGATGCTAATTATGATAAAATAATATTAAGCGGTGATTAGTCAAATATTCGTAAGGTAGAAGAAACTAGAGACAAAGGTGGTTGGTTGAGATTAGAGAATCAAGTGCAGACTGGCAGTGGTTGCAAACTGAATTAGCCGTCGGGTCCCAACAATGTTAATACACCTATTGTTAATAGCTATGTAACTTGAAATTTTGGCAAAGTCACGCTACCAAACAAACGCACTCAGGCCACTCACCAAACCGTTGCTACTAAATGAATTGGGTGATGTGACCCGGAAAGTCCTACTATTGACACAACACAAGTCATATATCATTGCAAGTTACACAGCTGAACCCCAAGTTATTTAATTTGTTAATATCCGCTTGGCACTCATTTAGATCCGCACCTATCATTATCAAAATTATATTTAACGGTTTAATAATTAGAATCTGAACTACAAATTTCCAGATATAGGTTTTTTGGTCTTAGCCAGGTCAATTGTTTAATCATTAATGAACTGGTTACTCGCTGACCATGTAACTACAACTTATATATATGTTTTTGAGTCAAAGGAATCTCTTGTTTTAAGCCCATTTATAATCAAAGAGGTGACCCAGCTTGTACATTGAATAACTGGGCCAGCACTTCACTATGGAGAATTATTCACAGGAAACTATATAGGTTTTGCTCAAACTCCTTATTGCTCTCAAATAAGTGAATAACTCAAATCTCCATGAACCAAAAAAAATAAAAAAAACTCTCATCCATCGGCTAAAAAATTTTAATATGGATTTTAAAGGTGTGTTTTACCTGAAAATGGAAGTTTTTAGTGTATATACAAGTGGGTAAACGCTGCAAGCAGGTATCGTATTGAGTCAACACGCAACCAACATGTTGAACACGTGGCACAATCGCATGCAACACACAAATAACGTATTGCTACGTGGCGCACAACATATAAGTAACGTGTTGAACTGCTTTTTTAATACCTCTACAACTCTATAAAATACTCCAAACATCTATATTTAAACAAAATAACCTTTTTTCTATATCTAAAATAATTTCCGTCAATAATCTCCCAAAAATGACAAGATACTTGCAGATTTCTAGTGAAATTAAACTTCTTTTCCCCTTTCTGGTTTGGGTCTAGAGTATACTGGATTTTTGATGTTATGTATTTAGATTTGCTTGGAAACAATTCTCTGACAGCTACTCTACAAAGCTCACCGTCTAAGCGGTGGATGGATTTCAATAATTTCTCTTCCATTCTTTATGACCGTTGAGTTCTTTGCTTCCATATTTAATGTTGGGACTACATGCACTTGTTGCCAATACTTAATTTTATGCACTTAAACTCCAGATTGCCTTCAATTTGTTAACACATATACAGCACGACGTACATGTACATGTCCCACTGGGACAGCAAATTAAATTCTCTTGTCTTTGATTTCAGACCTCTCTTTAGGCGTCGTAAATATTATCATAATATATGATGTTATTATCCCTAACAAGGAGCAAATTAAAGCAATTAATAATATAACATAATACATTAGAGGCACGCATATATAGCGTTTAATTACACATCACACTCTTGCAAAATACTATAGAGGGAGGTAGGTAGCAACCTTAGGTGGTGAATAGGTTCATTAATTGATACAATACAAAATCTTAAAGAGCAAGCAATAGTAATTAATTTACAGATGAGAGGTGGACATTAATTAAGCGAGGCGGAGATCATCGTTTTTGAAGGGTTCTGGTGGTGCATGGTGGTTATGAAGGTGGTGATTGAGATGAGTATGGTGGTGGCAGAATGCATAGAGGTTGGAGGCTCCATTGGCCAGTGCAACTGCTGATTCCTGCTCTCCTTCATCGTGTAATATAAATTGTGGATGGATCACACACTTTTCCTTCTTAGTCGTATTTGTATATTCATCCCATAGCAACAACATAAACAACAACAAATTAAACTTATTAAATCATTAATTCATTTCTTTCCATCCTCTATATATCATTTTTTAATCAAAAGAAATAAACCAAAGTTCTTACAAGTTCAAGAAGGAGATTTCCGTTCATCTGCTCCAAGCTTCTCACCTGTATATTGTAAAATTTATTTAGCACCAACAATAATCATTCATCAAAGAAATAACAAAAGCAACATTATTATTATGTGATTGACCACAATTACTGCTCACCTTTTTCCTACAGGTTTCAGTCCGAGTTCTGATCACATGGAACTGTGAAAAAGAACCGAAGAATTTAAAATTATATGCCATATTAATCTAAATCCTACAGGATAAGAAATCTTTAGATATGAAACACGGATTATGCAGCTGAATCACCAATCTAAAAAAATGAGATAAATCAAAATAGTGTATTATTGTTTAATTTGCTTTTAAACTTGAATTTTGAGTTACTTGAAAAATAGGTAAAATATAAGAATTGTAAACTAGTTTTGGATCCGGCTATTATTAAAGAGAAGCACATGTAGTTCATCACCTTTCGTTCGCGTATTTTGGCAATGGCAGAAACCATATCCTCTTCAAGAGTACGCAGTTGCTGAAAGCTCATATCATCCATATCCAAGCTACCCTCCCCTATCCGATTCCTGTTCCAACAACCATCAACTTTCATTAACCGTACCATACCAATAAGTTCAAATAATGGTTTATTTAGAAAGATTTATATTGTATCTTACCTGATCTGTCTTCTGAGCTTATTGTTAATATCTTTGAGTTTCTTCAAATTCTCAAGCATTTTCTGCACGGGAAACTAAATCAGAAAACAAGAAAAAAAAATAGGGTGTAAAAGTTGAGTAGTGATGATTTGTTAAGTTGAACCTCATAGTGAGAATGCCAGAGATCGATATCTCCCAAAGTTTTCTGATACTGATCAATGATCTTCTTTGTGCTGGTTCCAGAAGTAGACAAGGTAGAAATGAATATAAATAATTAAAATAAAAAGAGAGAGAGATTATGATGATGATGATGATGATGATTACCTAAGGCCAGGGCTGATGTACTCATGCATCTTGTTGTTCTTGGAGAACATGATGAGTGAGACCTTAGCATCACAGAGAACACTGAGTTCATGAGCTTTCTTGAAGATACCATTCCTTCTCTTTGAGTATGTAACTTGCCTGTTGGTTGGGTTCTCGATGAGCTTTATCTCAATCTTTCCACGACCCATCTGATCTCTCCCTCTCTTTCTTTTTTCCTTGCTTTTTCCTCCTTTATGGATCTTGTTCACTTATTATTATTCCCTCTTTTCCAAACACCTACCAATATTAATAGAAGGTGTGGTGTGTGAGAGAGAAAGAGAGAATAATAAAGCCAAGAGAGTAGTAACTCGCACACCACAAAGCAGCAGTGAACACCCTTTCCATATTCGGAAATCCATGCTGCCATTCATAAAGTAACCTTGGACTCTAACTCCTTATATCCCTCAACCTGTGTCAAAAGCAAACTCCCCTTCCCTTACTATTATTACTCCCAACTTGTAATAATTAATAATCCAACCACCTCGCCATATTGTTATTGTTATTATAATATACTTATTGGTTAATTATGGGGCACAGCATCACGTATCTGATGTGTTAACTCAAGTGTGTGTACTTTTCGGTTCGGGGGACACACAGGTTTGTGTGGTCTAAATCAGAGTTGGGATATGGAGCATTAAAAACTATTCACTAACTAATGTTGGCAAGGTGAGTAGGTGACAATGTTAAGTTGAATCCACTGTATTTTGTAACCTTGTACTTAGCTAGCTAGCGTATAGATTCGTGCATTCACTTCCCTCCCTTACTTACTTGCATTATATTATTGTTTGTCGTTATTATACTCAAACCATATCATTTACTCCAAACCCCAAACATGTTATCACAACACACATCAACTCACTCTTTTATTCATGCAAATGGGACTGAGCTCGCTACACTAATTAAGTGACTTCCCAACTTATCTTATGTATTTTTGGTTAATCAATTGGAAAAAGTTCATATCCACAAATCAAAGAGATGACTGAAACATTGTTGTAGCAGCACAACATATATTGAAGCAAGATTTATGGGTAAAATTAATTGAGTGTTGATGGGTGGGGTTAACTCTCCATCTATCGGCACTCAGCACCCGGCCAGCAGACACACATTGATGTTGAAAGCAAACAGCACATTCGTGCTGTTGCAATTACATGTATCTGTCAGCATCTTATTTGTATTTATTCATTTTGTATAGTAAAGTAGGTAGTAAACATCTCTTGTTGATTATTAGATAAAATCTCACAATAATAATATTGTAAGTGTAGGTAGCTTAGGTTAGAATTGTGAGAGGGTGATGATGATCAGCAGAATCGAGGCACGCCAATGGGTTGATGGAGAGAGTTCGAAGATATTAACGTTGTTGGATAGCAATGGACCCGTCCCATCTTTGTGGTCAGTGGTCACATGCCTGCCTTCTCATTATGATCGCACTTCTCCACTCCTTCACGGCTGCTTCTTCTTCATCTCACAACTCATGAGCTCATCCATACATCCATACATACGTATTAATCATTCATCCCTCACTATATGTAATTCTAGTAGGTCGCTACCTACTATCATCAGTGTTTTAAAGTAAGAACACTGCTTAAAAAAATATACATTTAATTTTAATATTAATGTTTGATGGTCATCTTAATCACTGTAAACATAAACATATTAGAATTTATCGTGCATATATATATAAAAATAAGATTAATAGACAAAATTATTAAAATATTAAAATTTTTAAAACATGAGTCTTATAATTTTTTTTGAGACTTTATTAGATAGACAATGATTTTAATAAAAAACATAAATAATAGATTATAAAATTGGCAATAAAGTCAAAATTATTCTATTTCAAGTTATCTCCTAAATCTTTATTAGAATAACTATTTGTATATTTAATAAATTGAACATCTAGCAATTAAATAAAAAAAAATAATTATACAATTAAAAATAATAAATATAATCATCTATATATTTATTAAATTAAACATTTAATATATTTATTATTTATATTATTTAATATTTTTATTGCCTATTTATACATTTCGTTTTGAATATTGTAGCTGATGTGGGTAGCAGATGAGATAATTTGATTTGAGGTTTGTATAAGGGGGTTGGAGATTTCGTATATTTCTGGATGCAGAGATAGAGAAGCTAGGGAATAGGCATATGGTAGGTCTGCTGGATTTGACTCTCACAATAAGGTTTTGCAAGTGTCAATGACTCAACGTGACTTTGGATTGGACAACAACCAACCCTTTTTTCTTTTTATTTTAAGTGTATTGGCCGATAGGCAACACATTAATCTTGATTCTTGAGTGCTAACCTTTTTTATATTTTTATTACAAGTGTTATTATTAAGAAATAAAAATAAGAGAGGAGATAGATCCCGTGGGATTTGTAAAAAAGTACACTGAATTTGAATGTCTTAGAAAGGAATGGTTCAATAAGTATTTTTTATATTATAAATAATTAAATATTATATAACTAATATTTTTTATATTTATTTTGCATTTGAACTCATATTAGTAAAATTATCAATTTTTATTAAAAGTATTAACTTCCTAACATTTTTATTTTCATTTTACCCTTTAGCTTTTGGTCTTATTCTATTTCAGTAGGCCATGACCCAGAGCTATTTGAAATATCTCTATCCACAGTACATTCTATTTCGATTCTTTGTCCTTCCGAAAAAAAAAAATTAAAAAATAAAAAGGAAAAGGAAACTCCCTCTATATATTAAGAAAGTGAATGAATAATATTATTGTTTGTGTCCCAATGTCCCATACGTAGTTACTCTTCACTCCTTGCTGTCTAGGGGTGGATAGGGTTGAGCGCGGCCTAAATCTTTCATTCATATAAAAACCTTTTAACCACCAAACCAAAATCTTCAATTAAAAATTTAACATTTTTATTTATATAAAAATTAAATTTATTTAATGAAATATAAATACTAAATTATAACTTTAAAATATTTAAATTATTAAATATTACATTTTTTTTATGACCTGTAATAAAATTGAATATTTATAGGTTGAGAGCAAATAAAATTAAGTTAAACATGTTATAAACCTATAAATAACATAGAATTAAATTTTAATCACTTTTTATATAAATGGATCTAAAGCACCCTACAGCTAGAATTTTTTAAAAAGTGCTCTGCTAAAATTTTGAGATTAATCCATATTAAATTTTCTATGAGTAAGTCTACACGAATTGATAATGATAGCATCTATTGCATCTCAAGGATTAGGAGAAGCATGGAAGGTATTGGAGGAAGACCAAATTATTGAATTTGGTGAGGAGAATATAAAAAAAAGTTTGGAGAAATGTACAAGAAGTCTAGTTATTAGGAGATTAATGGCTCATCGTAAGTTCAGTACTGGTACGTTAGAGGCTGCTCTACTCACGATCTGGAGACAATCGGAGGGCTTCAAAGTTTTGGATCATGGTGGCAACGTGTTTCAATTTTTCTTTGAAAAGAAGATTGAGATGATTAGGATTGAGAATGGAGCCCCTTGACTATTTAAAAATTATATTCTCAACCTAAAAAGATGAAAAGGAGAAGACTCAATTATAAAAACTGAATTCATACAAGTGCATATATGGATTCAAAATTGGGGGTTACTGGAACATTGTAAAATGAAAGAATTAGGTAGAAAGTTTGGGAGAGTGATAGGGGAAGTGATGGATGTGACTTATTCATCTTAAGAGGAAAAGACGAGCAAATAGTTAAAGTACAGATTATGTTGGATATCACAAAACCATATCGAAGATCGATGAAGATTGCAAAGAGAGATAAGAAGGTGATCGAGCTACAAGTCAAATATGAAAGAATAGGAAACCTTTGTTACTATTGTGGATTCTTGGGACATCAAACTCGTGGATGTAGCAAATTCCTTGAGGAATCAGCGACAGAGAAGGTTGAGGAAGAGAAATGGGGGCCTTGGGTCAGAGTTGAACAATTTGAAAGGAGGGTCAACTCCCAAAAAGAGAACTAGAATCCAAATGTTGACCAGCAGCTAGAGAAGAAATACCAAAGAGATAGAAAGTCAATTTCGTTAAGCCTGATTAAAAGCTTTGCAAATCTCTCGGTTAATGAGGGTTAACACACGAAAAAGAGTTAAGAAAAATGAGGTGGAAAGTAAAACACAGAAGAAAGAGGGAAGGATTTTGGTTCTTGCTGATCAGCCAGTTCAAAAAAGCAATATAACACTGAGAAAGTAGCATAGATGGAGAATAGAGAAAAAAATTTAGAACTTAATTTTAACTCCGAAAGCATATTTTCCTTTAGTGCTTCGGCCAGTGCACCTAAGACTAAAGGGAAACACAAGTCGCATTTAAAGTATATGGCAAGGAGAGGTAAAATGGACAATAAGGTGACGGGGGTTAAAAGGAGAACAGAGAAAAATGAGGATATGGTAGCAAGTAAGAAGCATTGTTTGGTAGAAACAAGTCAAAATGAGAAAGGGAAGGGTGCCGCCCAACAATTGGCACCTAATGATCCATGAAGATGACAATGTGGAACTGTCGGAGTTTGGAGAAACCCCTTACAGTTCACAACATTAAAAGAATTGTTAAATCCCATTCTCCTGAGGTATTATTTCTCTGTGAAACCAAAAACAATACCTCACATGTGGAGAGGGTGACTAAGGATGTTGGTTTCTCGAATTTGTTTTGCGTGGACTCGATTGGACAGGCAGGAGGGTTAATGGTTGTTTGGAAGGAGGAAACGAAAGTGCAAGTCAGAGTTTTTGAGTCTTTTCTAGTGCACTTTGTATGGGAAGATGGTCAAAATGCAAAGACATGAAAAGTTTTTGGTGTGCACTTCCATACAGATGAAGCTATTAGAGAAGCTCAGTTCGGACAGTTACTTCAAGTCATGGATAATTTGGGAGAGCATCAATTAGTGGTAGGAGACTTCAATGCTATAAAGGCCTATTATGAGAAGGAAGGAGGAAGGATGAAATCAGCATCATCCATTCAGAAATTCAATGATTTTTTTATGAAGCTAAATTGGTGGATCTGGGATATGAAGGCAAGAAATTCACATGGAGTAATAGGCAATTCGGAGGCAATTTTATTCAGGAAAGGCTAGACAAAGCACTTGTCTCGACATAATGGAGAGCAGAATATCCAAATAGTTTTGTATCTTATTTGGATGGTACAATATTTGATCACTGCCTTTTACTCATTAATTCAGAAAAGGAAGAAATAAGGTCAAGAAGAAGATTCAGGTCTCAAAAGCGTTGGTGCGATAAAGAAGAGGTATTGGAAATTGTTAAACATTCTTGGGACATGGAAGTAATGGGCTCACCCATGTTTAAAATGTCTGCAAAACTAAAATATTGCAGGCATAAATTGTTTGAATGGCAAAAATCAGCAGCTTCAAACTCAAAACAACAGATTCGAAGTGTGCAGGAGAAATTGAAAGAAGAAAAAGGAAAAGGAGCAGCTGCATATGGCACAGTAATAAGAATTCTGAAGGCTAAGTTAGAGGAGAACTTGGAGGAGGAAGAACGGTTTTGGAAGAAAAAATCTTGGGTGCAATGGCTGAATTGGGGTGACAAAACATAAAGTTCTTTCACTCTAAATTTCAGTCAAGACGCCGGAGTAATAAAATCCAAGAACTCGTTGATAAATGTGGTAACATGGCCTCTGATCAACAAGGTATTGTGGCTGTAGCTCAAGAATATTTTGTTAATCTATTTACTTTTGATAACCCAAGGGAACCTATGGAAGTTCTAGAAGAAATTCCTACGAAGGTGGATGCTCGCACAAATCGAATGCTTACTAGAACTGTAAGATAGTGAGATTAAAATAGCAGTCTTTTCTATTAATCCATTTTCAGCTCTGGAAGATGATGGGTTTACATAAAAGTTTTTTCAATTGTATTGGGAGCTAATTAAGAAGGATGTAATTAGTGCAGTCAAGAGTTTCTCTTCAGGAGGTAAATTGTTGAAAACTTTCAATCATACAAATATCTGCCTTATTCCGAAAATTAGAAATACTAATATTATGAAGCACATTAGACTAATTAGCCTTAGTAGTATTTTCTATAAAATTATTTCTAAGATTTTGGTGCAAAGACTACAACATGTAATAAATCAGATGATAAGTGATACTCAGAGAGCTTTCATTAGAGGAAGATTGTTTAGTGATAATATTTTAATTGCGCATGAGTTTATGCATTTTCTAAAGAATAAGAGTTATGGAGACTATGAATTGGCTCTGAAACTTGATATGAGTAAGACTTATTACAGGGTTGAGTGGACTTTTGTGTGAAATTATGAACAAGATGGGATTTTGCAAAAAGTGAATGGACTGGATCAAAGAGTGTGTGATGATGGTTTCTTCCTCTATTACTGTGGAATGTTAATCTCATGGTTTTTTTAAACCATGTAGAGGATTACTTCAGGATGATCCTCTCTCCCTCTATCTATTTTTGTTCTGTGCAGAGGATTTTTTCCATCTACTCCACAGAGGAGAACGGAGGCTAGAGTTTTCTGGTTTGAGACTGAACCCCAGATGCCCTAAATTCAGTCATTTATTCTTTGCGGATGATTCTATTTTATTTAGCAAAGTGACAGTGAAAGATTGAGAAATTTTACTAAAGTTGTTAAAAGACTATGAAGAGATGAGTGGTCAGGTGATTAATTTAGATAAGTCTTCTGTTTTCTTTAGTAAGAACACTCCTCTATCAATCCATGATTAGCTGGCTGCACTATATTTCTATACCACATGTTGGCTGTCAGAACAAGTATTTAGGCCTTCCAGCAGTGGTCAATAGATAAAAAAGGAGACATTTAATTTTGTCAAAGACAGACTTTTGCAAAAACTCCAACATTGGAAGTGAGCCTTGCTTTCAGCTAGTGGCAGAGAGGTTTTAATAAAAGCAGTGGCAACTGCAGTACCTCTCTACATATTGAGCTGCTTTAAGCTCCCCAAGACACTATTAGAGGACATCCAAAAGTCAATAATGCAATTTTTCTGGGGCCAAAGGAACATAGAGAGAAAGATGCAGTGGATTAATTGGTGGATTACTTGTAGACCAAAGAACCAAGGTGGGCTAAATTTTAAGGATCTCAGGACTTTTAACTTGGCTATGTTAGAAAAACAAGGATAGAGGTTGATCTCTCGGTCTCACTATCTAATTTACAAGGTCTGTCAAAGCAGATATTTTAAATTTTCATCCTTCCTACGTGCAAAAATAGATAATAAATCATCTTGGGATTAGAAAAATATTCTGGAGGGTAGAAAAGTTTTGGAGAAAGGCATTTTTTGAAAAATTGGAAAGGGACATTTAGTTAAAATCTTAGTAGACAACTGGATAAAGCAAATTCAACCAAATGAAATTCAAATTCTTAACCATTCACACAATCACCCGATTTAGGCTTCTGAACTACTCCTACCAAATCAAAATTAGAATCAAGAGCTAATCAACTCAATATTCACACACTGAGTGGCGCAGGCAATCATAAACACAACCATCAGAACAGCAGAAGATATGGTTATTTGGAATAAGGAGAAGAGTGAATGCTAGTTGGTTGCCTCTTGATATACGTTGGCCTTTCAGTTTTATCATGCACCAGTTGAATTCTTGCTAGAACAATGCAGAAGGAGAGAAATCTAGAATTCAATTTGGAAGCTAAAATGCCAGCCCAAAATTAAAATTTTTCTCTGAAAAGTAATGCATGAAGGCTTACCAGTCAAAGAAAGATTACACTCTAGAATCCAAATGGTGAACCCAATCTACAATCAATGTAATGCTACAATGGAATCAACTCTCCGCTACCTCACCCAGTGCCCGAAATCAGAGAACGCTTGAAAAATAGCAAGCCTTTCCTGAACAACCCAAGAAACAAAAACATGGAGATGGCATTTATGGCTCTAGGAACAACTCAGAGAGAGAAGACAAATGAAAAAGGAAACTCATTTGGCTGCAATACTAATCTGACAGATTTGGAAGATGAGAAACTTGAGAATCTTCGAAGCCAAAGTCATTTCTCCTCAAGAAGTAGTAGCTATTGCAAAGTCCGGAACTCTGGAAGCAGTGACTAACCTCCATTGATGAAGCTCTAGAAAGATGCTACCTTCTCTAACAACTCTTCTCTTTTTTCACTTGATTCTTTTCACATTCTTCAGTAACATTTCTTGTCTTATTTGGGATATAAGCTTTAGAATTTTTATTTGGTTGGAGAATACCCGTTTTTCTCTTGCTGTAAGTCCAAAATGGGCTTTTTATTTTATTACATCAATAAAATCTGTCTTTGGATAAAAAAAACATAAAATTAAATTTTAGTAAAAACATCAACTTATTGATAGAATTAGAATTAAATATAAACCCTATCCTACTCTATTTATTGCCACCCGTAACTATTAATGAGTTACACTAGAAATATTCTGTTCCTAAAATAAAAAGAAAAAGATTGAGTCATTTATATTGGATTTCAAATATTGTGCAATGATACTATAAAATAAAAAGTTAAACTTTCATGTAATTAGATTTCCATGATTGTAAGGATTTTAAATTAGTGAAAAATTATGTTAGTTTTTTTTTATTGATATCACAGTACATAACAAAGCCATATAGAAAAAGAGATAAAATTAATTCTCTCAATTTTTTTTCAATTGAAACTTAAAAGTATAAAATGAAATATTTAATTTTTTTTAATTTTTTTTATTATTTTTTATCTCAAATATAAAATATATAATGAGAGACTATATTTTATCCTTTTAAATAAGAAAATAAAAAAGATTTATTTCATTGTATTGTTATTTTTTTTATATAATGGAAGGATTAGTAGCTAAAAGAAAATTAAGTACAAATTATTCTGGGGGATAGACATTCTTTATTCATTATTAGCTAAAAGACTAATTACCTCTGTAAGAAGTGTATTCCAAAAGTAAAGGTCTTGATCAAGATCTAAACTTTTACGGACAAGACAATCAGCACACATATTGTCTTCTCTATATATGTTAACAAAAAGTATTTTTCAGATTCTATTTTTTCAATAATTAATGTTTTTTACCAGGGCATTTGGATTATTGCTGAGATTTTTTTGGCCATTAATAATGTAAATAATAGCTTGAGGACACTTTCCACCACTAGTCTTCTAATTTTCATAGGCCAGTCAATTTTTAATCATTTTATTACTCCCCATAACTCAGCTTTGAATGCTGAGCAGTCACCAATGGAGAAGAAAAAGTCCGCTATCCGACTCCCTCTTCTATCTCTTAATATGCCTCCACATCCAACTCTCTTCAATCTCCTATATGCTGACCCATCAGTGTTTAGAGTTATCCAATTAGGAAAAGGGGGTTCCATCTAATTACAATAACCTCCTTTCTGGGCATTGCCAAAATTATCTTTCTCTTGGGGAATGCCTCCTTCGTCTCCCTGAATTTCTTTTAAATTTCTTTGTGAGCTCCCAACGGTCTTTGATATCCCTCTTCATGAAGTTCTCTATTTTTTCATATCCAGAAGCTTTAGCAGATGAGGATAAAAATGTCTTTTCATTTGTGATCTCGATTGGTACTGATTTATTTGGAGAGATTCAGGGTTATCCATTCCTCAAGTGTGGTAGCAAAAAGTCTCTGTTTCTTTTGGTTTGATGAGGTACATCCACGTTCTAGAGACTATGGGGCAGTTGTGAATGGCATGTATGGTGTCTTCTTCCTGGGAATCGCAAAGTCGGCATGTTCCATCTCCGCCGAACATCTTGGCCTTTCTCTTGTTGGTGAGTAATCTACCATGTAACGTTCTTGGACAAACGAAAAAAGAATTTTTGAGGTGAAATCAAAATAATATCATTCTAAAAAGCAAGAGCAGCAAATCAAGTACACATAAAAAGAGATCATTTGCCATTGATGGTAATCAGTGGCTAAGAGAAGGGGAGCTGAATCTTAGCCCCTTTTTGCTTAGTAACACTTGCTGACTTTTAGAATACTTTGAGGAGATATTTTTGCTTTTTGTCTCGTACCTAGCCAAGAGACATTTTCTTTTTGTCTCGTAACCAGGCAAGAGATATTTTTCAGTTTTGTCTCCTATGTAGCAGAAATAGAAATGGAGTAGAAGAGAGAGAGAATCATACCAAGAAGTATCCTGGTTCATCTGCTAACTGTTATGCATCCTACATCCAGTCTCCATCACAATAACGATGGAATTTCACTATGATCTTGCAGATTACAAACACCAATTTTCCCTGAGAACTACCCTTCCTATCCGGGACAAGTCCGGAATCTATCCCCAATCCTGAACTTGACTTGGTCACCTACCAAGCTTTCAACTGCTAAGTGCTAATCCAACTTACAAGGGAATTCCCACATAATCATGATACACAACACAGATGTACAAAGGACCTCTAAGACATCTATGGCTTTTTCTTTAATTTTGTATATTCTGCCTTTTTCTGCACAATGACTTTTTCTTACAAATCTCACTGTTTGCCTTTTTTCATGAGACTCAAGACAGACAAAACTTAAAGAAAATACAAAATGGAACACATTAAAGGGGAATAACTTCTGTTAGCTTGGGTAGCTATGAGAACTCTGTGCTTTTCACTCTTTTTCTCCTTGCTTCAAGCCTTGGCTGTTCACCCTTATTATAGAAAGAGAAGCCTCCAAGGTTGAAACTGGCCCAGCCGAGCCAACTTCTTCTTCTTCAATAACAAACTGGTTCGGACAGAGAGAGAAGAGAGAGGAAACCGAATGCAAAAACCAACATGCAATTACCTCTTCCTCATCCCATCACTTCAAGCTTCATCAATCTGAGCCTTCCATCTTGACTTGGTCTCCAAGAAGGATTTCTGACCCTTGATGAATTCTTGATCCTTGACAGCTCCATCTGCTCTATCTTCTGCTTCTTCCCTACGTAGCTACAGTAGCTACCTCCTGTGATAGATGAACAAAAGTAGAGACGAGCCATATCCCAGGGATCTTCTTTTCTGACCGAGTTGGATCTTTCACCATTTCTAGGCATGGTGATCCTGAGACTTCTTCACTATATTTTACCATAAGTGGTAAAGATCTCAGCCATACTATATTGTAGATCTTCTTTCTGTAAGAGCCATCATCACCTTGGCCTCTTGCTTGCACATAGCTTTACTGCTATTGTACTTCACTTTTGATAGCTTGCTTCTTCTTCTTCTTCCTAACATGACCGAAACTATAGAGAGAGGAGAGAAAAGAGAGAAAAGCATTCAAATGGAATTAAGGAAGAAATTAAAATGAGTTAACCACTTTCCTTTCCCATGTCTTGTAACGTGTGAGAGTGATAATATCAATCAAAGCAATGTAAACTTTCTCTTTCATGTTACCAAGGCAATTAAAGCTAGTTAAATAAATTTGAAATCCATCAAAGAGAAAAAGTGGCATCCGTGGAAAGCATGCAACCTTGCTTTCTTCCTTCTTTCAATTTCGGACCAACCAATTGTTGGTCTTTCAATATAGTGGTTTTTTGGTTGCCCCATATTTTCTTAGCCCAATTCATGTTGCCTAATAAGATAATTCAGCCACATATTAGATAGGATTTCTTGCACAAGGCTGAATCTATTTAGCATATTTAGGCCTTAAGTTGCATTAAGCCCAATCACCAAAATCTGCACATTAGCAAAATTATTAATCAGCTAATTTGAATTAGAGATCAATTTAATAATTTTTTAATTTATCATTTTAACAATGTTTAATCATCATCAAAATAATTTGGAATTTTCCAAACTCATCAGCCACATAAAAGTTTTTACTTTTTTTGGCCCTTTCCATTTTCATATTTTTGTCCTAATATTTTACTTGGGTTTTGACCAATTTTTCAGGAATTTGTATGTTGCTTTGATAGAAAAATCACCGTCTTCGGAGTGCTTCCAACTAGTTCTATCTTCACCATACTCAACCGCTGGAGGGGATAAGGCTGTTATGCTCTGTATAATATCCTCAGGTAAGCACATTCTTACTTTTTCTTTGTTACAATTTTCTTCTTGGTCTGTCCATTCCAAAACATTGCTCTCCATATCAATGATGTTGTGTGTTGCTTTCTCTAGCAGACTATTGATACCTTCTACCCAGGGGTCTTGCCAGAAGTTGGTGGATGTTCCGTTTTCAATGAGGTGTATGGTGTTATCTTTAAAGACTGGCCATATTTTAATAAGTTCCTTCCAAAGAGGTGAGTCTGTCTTCCTTGCTATTAGTTGATATGTCTGAATGTTGCCTCTGCAATTTGTTTATGAATACTTTAGAGTAGAGGTTGTTTGGGTTTTCTGTTATTTGCCATAATATTTTCCTGAGAAATGTATTATTCATGGGTTGAAGTCTCCTTAGACCTAGGCCTCCTTCATGTTTCAGAGAGCATAGGGTCTTCCAATTAATGGCATGTATCTTTCTTCGATTTTCATTATCCCCCTAGATGAATCCCCTTTGTAGCTTTTCTATCTCTTGGCACACACCTTTAGGACTCTTTCATGTTGCACTTCGAAGTTAACACTAGGACTGATCACCGCTTGAGCTAGAGTAATCCTTCCTACTAGAGATAGGCATTTTGCTTTACAGCCTTTGAGTTTGTTTTAGACTCTCTCCACCACTGTTCTAAAATTGTCCTTTACTCTTCTATTGTTATTTATTAGCGTACCCAGATATCTTCCTAGCGCATTTCTCTCTTTAAACTCCGAACATCTTAGAATGTCCTGTCTTGATTGTGCAGAGACATTTTTGGAGAAGGCTATGGAGGATTTGGCTTAATTGACTTTAATTCCAGTTGCTTGGTAGAAAATTTTCAAAATGACCTTAATCTTTGACATTTGGTGAGGCAAAGTTTTCGCAAAAAGAAATAAGTCGTCTGTGAACATGAGGTGTGAGATTTTCGGACCACTCCTTCCCACTTTGATGGGCTTTCAATTTTCCTTTTGTACCTCTTGTTCTATGTATTGGGATAGCTTATCCATTCATATCACAAAAAGGTAGGAAAAATGTGGTCTCCTTGTCTAACCCCTCTAGAGGGGATAAAACTTTCCATCTTGTTTCCATTCTAAAGAACTTTGTAGTTGACCGATTTGACTCCTTGCACAATAATATTTGTAAATTTAGTTGGTAGCTTGAACTCTTAAAGCCTTGTGTTGATAAAATCCCAGTTGATTCTGTCGTAAGCCTTTTCAAAATTTATCTTTATGGCCATATATCCTTTCTTCACTCTCATTTTTTCATCGAGTGCATTAGCTCTTTTCCTATCACAATGTTATTTTGAATGTTTCTGCTTGGGATGAAGCTTGATTGGTGAGGTGAGATCATGTCGTTGAGAAGAGGTTTGAGCCTTTGGATAAGAATTTCGGTGAAGATCTTGTATTGAACATTACATAGGGCTATGGATATGAATTGTGATATGAATTCAAGGTGTTGAATCTTAGGAATTAGAGCTAACAGGGTGGAATTTGATTCTCTGATGTGTTCTGGATTGTTTTAGCAAAACTTTATGTATTCACAGGTCTTCTTCTCCAAAAGGTTCCAGTTGTTCTTGTAGAATGCCGTTGAAAACCCATCTTTCCTAGGAGCTTTCAAGGACCCAATGCTGTGGAGCTCTTTTTTAATCTCTGAATCCGTGGGCGTATTATCAAGGAGCATGCAAGCAGTAAGGTCCAAATTAGGTAAACAAGGGTTATTTAAAGTAATAGGAGAGCTAATTACCTCTTCTTTATAGAGATTGATGAAGTAGTCCGATATGTGTTTCTCAAGTTGGTCTTCTTCCACAATCCAATTTCCTTGCTAGTTTCGGAGCTTTAAGATCTTATTCTTTCTTCTTCTGATAAGGGTTTTTGCATAGTAGAATTTGGTGTTTCTATCTCATTTAGTAATCCATTGCTTTCTAGACTTCTGTAGCCAAAAATTCTTTTCTTTGTCTAGCAACTCATTTAGGTCTTCTGGAGTGTGCTTTCAAGCTATTCCAGAAAGGAGTTGTTGTCATAGGATTGGTGTCTTTGTATACCAGTGAGCCTATTCAGGATAATTCTTTTTTCTTTAAAAAGGTTTTCAAACACTTCTTTGTTCCATATAATGAGCTCTTTGTTGATATTATTGAGGCTGTTTGGGAACGAGTTTTCTTTCTCCTAATATTGACGAATAAAACTCTCATACTTTGGATAGGATGCCCACATGAGTTCGAATTTGAAGTTCTTCTCTCCTCTTCTGGGGTTCCCGCTACTATCTTTGATGAGAATGTGATGGTGGTCCGAGTTCGATCTCGGGAGGATATGGACAGTGGCTTCTTGGTGGGAGAGGTACCATATTAGGTTGGCAAATGCTCTATCGAGCCTCTTAAAGACTCTCTCTTGCCCTTCCCATTGCGGCCCCTTCCAAATGAATCTAGATCCTATAAATCCGAAATCTATTAGCCCGCAGTTGTTGATCCAGTCAGCAAAGGCCCTACAAGCTCTAGTATCAATGGTTCCTCTTCTTTTTTTTAGGGTTCTTTAATTTCATTGAAGTCTCCAGTGAGAATCCAAGCTTCATTCATGTTATTAGCTATGTTTTGGATAAAGGGTCAGAGGGTTCTTCTATTTTGTTGCTGGGGGCTAGCATAAACTACCGTCATGAACCAATTCTCTTTGTTAGGGACTTCAACTCTGGTGTGGATATATTAGGGGTGTGATTCCAGCGTGGTAATTTTTATGTCGTCATTATTCTAGCAAATTTAGATGCCTCCAGCAAAGCCTTGTGCCTATTCTATAATAGCGTGATTAAAACCCAGGTTTTCAATGGTGTTATTAGCTCTCTCACTATTGATTCTAGTCTCAACGAGAATGACAATATCCGTTCTATACTGTCTAACAAGTTCCTTTAGGGTGCACTTGAAGGCTTGACTGGCAGCACCCCTCACATTCCAACTAAGGATTATCATCATAACTAAAAAGATAAAAGAGAGGGTTGGCTAGTGCAATTGCATGTCGACAACCTCGTTGTCCTTCAGAGCACTGATAGTTGGTGTTTCAAAGTCCACACCTTTTACCAGGTTTGCTATTTCCACATCCATATCTGAATTATTCTTTGGCATATCTGGGTCTGGTGGTTTCTCTTCCTTCATATTTTGTTGAGTTGCATTGGTTGGTTGGTTTTGTTCTGTGGTAGTTTCTTGGGTTTCATAATCAATGTTGTTCTAATTTTCTTTGTGTGTTTCTTGTATAGTACTATTATGGTTTTTAGTTAAGGCTTTCTTATGACTGCTGTGTGGATCATTTTAGTGCTCCTTTTGTTTGCTTACTGAATGTTGATTCTGGTTGTTGATCTCTCTGGTATTGATTTTCTTTGGTGTTTGCTTATTGTTTTGCTGTTGATTTTTGCCTTTCAGTTTCTGGTTATGTGTCGTCTTATTTGTGGTGGTCTGGTGGTTGTTGCTACTCTATGAAATTCCTTATAGTTGTGCTTGTTGTTCCTCACATTCCTAGTAAGTGTCGTCAATTTATAGGATATTAAATCTTAATGAGTTATCTCTGCTTTTTCCTTTCTCTACCATTTTGCTTGTGCTTGCTCCATTTTTCGCTCCATCTTCTCTAGTTTCTTTTCTAGATCTTCTTTGTTTTTAAACTACCATCCAAGGACCAAAGTTGGTGATTGTGTTTTGCTTTACTTCCTTTTCTTTCACTTTCCTACTGGCTTCTTCCTTTTTGTTATCTGCCACTTGGTTGGGTTGCTCCTTTAGTTCCTGATTGTTACCATCTGTTTTTCAGCTTCATTCTCCTTTTCTTTTTTAGTGCCACTAGACATTTCTTTTTTCTAGAGGCAATACTTTTGTTCATGGTCTATTCGGTCACATGTAAAACATATTTGGTGTATACCTTCGCATTCAATGTAGTAGAGTTTTCCATTAATCATGTACCTTCCTAGTAAAGCTTTGTTAAGGTCGACCTCTACACATAGTCTAGTGATGAGCGGATAATTTATACGCTTTTTGGCATTATTTTTAGTATGTTTTTAGTATGATCTAGTTAGTTTTTAGTATATTTTTATTAGTTTTGAGTTAAAATTCACTTTTTTGGACTTTACTATGAGTTTGTGTATTTTTCTGTGATTTCAGGTATTTTCTGGCTGAAATTGAGGGACCTGAGCAAAAATCTGATTCAGAGACTGAAAAGGACTGCAGATGCTGTTGGATTCTGACCTCTCTGCACTCGAAGTGGATTTTCTGGAGCTACAGAAGCCCAATTGGCGCGCTCTCAACGGCGTTGGAAAGTAGACATCCTGGGCTTTCCAGCAATATATGATAGTCCATATTTTGTCCAAGATTTGATGGCCCAAACCGGCGTTCAAAGTCACCCTCAGAATTTCCAGCGTTAAACGCTGGAACTGGCACAAGAATGGGAGTTAAACGCCCAAACTGGCACCAAAGCTGGCGTTTAACTCCAAGGGAAGTCTCTACACGAAAATGCTTCAATGCTCAGCCCAAGCACACACCAAGTGGGCCCGGAAGTAGATTTTTATGTCATTTACTCATCTCTGTACACCTTAGGCTACTAGTTCTCTATAAGTAGCACCTTTTACTATTGTATTTTCATCTTCTGATCTTTGGAATCGTTTGATCTTTAGATCTTTTGATCACTTTGGGAGGCTGGCCATTCGGCCATGCCTAGACCTTGTTCTTATGTATTTTCAACGGTGGAGTTTCTACACACCATAGATTAAGGTGTGGAGCTCTGCTGTACCTCGAGTATTAATGCAATTACTATTGTTCTTCTGTTCAATTCCGCTTGTTCTTGTTCCAAGATATCACTTGTTCTTCAACTTGATGAATGTGATGATCCGTGACACTCATCATCATTCTCACCTATGAACGTGTGACTGACAACCACCTCCGTTCTACCTTAGATTGGGTGAATATCTCTTGGATTCCTGATACACGATGCATGGTTGATCGCCTGAAACCGAGCGCTCGCCTGACAAACGAGCCAGCCATTCCGTGAGATCAGAGTCTTCGTGGTATAGGCAAGAACTGATGGCGGCATTCAAGAGAATCCGGAAGGTCTAACCTTGTCTGTGGTATTCTGAGTAGGATTCAATGATTGAATGACTGTGACGTGCTTCAAACTCCTGAGGGCAGGGCGTTAGTGACAGACGCAAAAGAATCACTGGATTCTATTCCGGCCTGATTGAGAACCGACATATGGATAGTCGTGCCGTGACAGGGTGCGTTGAACATTTCCACTGAGAGGATGGGAGGTAGCCACTGACAACGGTGAAACCCTTGCATAAGCTTGCCATGGAAAGGAGTAAGAAGGATTGGATGAAGACAGTAGGAAAGCAGAGAGACGGAAGGGACCAAGCATCTCCATTCGCTTATCTGAAGCTCTCACCAATGGATTGCATAAGTATCTCTATCTTTATCTTTATGTTTTATTCATATACCACCTATACCCATTTGAGTCTGCCTGACTAAGATTTACAAGGTGACCATAGCTTGCTTCATACCAACAATCTCCGTGGGATCGACCCTTACTCACGTAAGGTATTACTTGGACGACCCAGTGCACTTGCTGGTTAGTTGTGCGAAGTTGTAGTGATCACAATTTCGTCCACCATCTAGCAAATTTTCTTTTGCAGAGATGGGAGGTATTGTAGTCAACCTTGCAAGTTCTTCCGGCGAGATCCCCTATTTTTCTGAATATCTTGTTGTAGAGCTCAATAGAGAGTCCAAACAATCTGATCTAAGCAGTTATTTTACCTATAGTTGTGCAAGAGGGGTTAAAGTTGGGCTCTTATAGTCTCATCGCTAGGTAGTGATTATAGATCTTCCACGGACCATCCAAAAAGGCGTGGTCAAGATCATCTTCGGCATAGAATTTGACTAGGAAAAATTCGTTTCCTAGGTCTATGATATCGATACTATCGAATCTGCTCCACATAGCTTCTAGCCTCCTCTTCATCACTGCATAGCCTATTTTCCTTCCAAGTAGTTTGACTATAAGAGATTTCCACCAAAGTTTCCATAGTTTTCCTTTCAGTTTTTTCATTGATGATGATGTTGAAAAGTCCATCACCCATGTTTTCTACTGCAAGCTCTGCCTTTTCATTGTTGTTTTAACTATCTTTTGTTTTGACCTCTGTAGATCTTGGGACCGCTTCAATATCGCTGTCCATATCTTCATCGCTGTCATTCAGGGAGTCATCTTCCAATGGGTTCCCTTCCATTTCCATGTTGGCTCCTCGCACCATGCTGGCATATGTCTTCATTCCCTTACCTAGTTCAGATGTTTCTTCTTGCATCCAATCTTCTACCCAGGGCACTAGTGCACTTGTCCCTGTGAATCCTTGTTCACCTTGTCGCACCTTCTTTACACTGGGTTGGAGGAGGTCACGCTCTTGGTCTGTCGGTTGATGGTCGCCCGGAGAAGACTCCAGCCTCCCTGAAACGGTCATGAGGCTGTGTGTGCTTGGGGGGATATGGAGTTGTACGGAGAGCACGCTAACGGCTAGAGTTTTTCACTGTATTGCGAACTTTAATGTCAATGATTTAATTCCCAAAATATAAATTGGGTTATCCACTATATTGTGGACTTCAAGATTCGGCAGATTAGTCTGGATCAAAATATTAGAACTATGACCGGAGAAATCCGCATAGAGGCTAGAAAAATCATTCCAGTTTACCTGAAACAAAGAAAAGTACATTCCCACTCCTTACTAAAATATGTACCTCGAAAGGAGACAGTTATCTAACATTATATAGAAGACAAAGGGTAACCATATTCCTAAACCCTAATCAAGATGAAAATTTTATCTCAATTCTCAAGTTAGTACTAAGATAATTGGTGTGTTGAGTTTATAAAATTGGATATCAACACGTAACCTAATAAACAAACTTGATTACTTGAAAGTTGAAATACATTTCAATTTAGAAAATCGAATTCAACCTCAAAAGCAAAAACTAAATTAAAGCATAAATATTACCAAATAACCAATATATATAATTTTAATGCACTAACATAGTAAATTTTACACAATCGTCTAATTACAACCATTCTTTTGAATGACTATTCACCAATCACCAATCAATGTAAAAACAATTATTTTTGCTAACATAACGGCATGCATGTGTAACTGCATCAAAATTCAATTATATATATTATGGAACATATATATGCAGATTATAAACACAATTACGGCCTTCATTCTTCATTATCATTCTTTTGCTTCTGCACAAAAGGAAACAACTGGGGCTACAACATACAAAAATCACACACCTGCATATACCTGATGACAAATATGGTAACATAGTGCATACATGTCGGGGTGTTTTCAAAATAAATATCAGTAATGCATATTATCAATTGAGGGATATATAGGATCTGTATTGCTTAAGAACGAAAAGCACTAAAGTTCGGGGTAATCAGATAATCTATATCCACATCCGAATACCTCTGAGAACCACACTGTTAATGAGTTTTGTTTGCTCATTGAAGAAGTTACAGGTAATGCCAATTTACAGGAGAGAGTTATTATGCATTTAATTTGAAGGAAGGGACCCTGCTTTCTCAAAATACTCCTTCCCCTCAATCGTCCTCTTACTCTTTCAAAAGCATAATCCTCTACCCTAACCTTTGTGGACTTATTGCAAATAAAACTAGTTACTATACTTTGTCATCATGGAACCACCACCTCGTCTCCTTCGGCGATCTCCCGTTTCTGCAGTTCTTTACATAGCGATCATTATCTTCCGGGCGTTGCTTTACAGTTGAGCTTGAAAGCATTGAGAGAATGCTGATGCAGATGGAACTAACTGTCATAGCTGGGGACCATGAATCATATAATATATCTGCATGGCATAGGGCATATTAAATATCAGCAGATCAACAAAAAAGCAGAACTGAGTCTAGAAGAATCTAATCTTCCTGTGTTGAAATGGATGGGATTTCAAAGCTGGTCCCCTTACTTTACAATCAAATGTTGAAATATGAATAAGACTACCATCAAGTATGGTGAAATAGATCTCATCAAACATCATTCTCAAAAGATAAAAGTAAAACCAAACTAATTTTTACATAATTCACACTTATGATAGACGGGCATGAATTGACAATGGAGGAAACAATCCATTGGTAACTTCAATTATTACCACTTTCAATGTTATTTGTTACTCTTCACAATGTACATCAAAATCATAGGAACAGAAAAATAAAGGACAGAGAATAGTAGCCTTCTAAGCATTTCAAAGTTGTATGGACGCCCGGGCCCTATTAGAATCTTCAGACACAAATATCTAAGGTTATTAACTTCTAAAAAATTGGTTTTAATTTGAGTAAAAATTTGCTTCCACAGGTATCGGTGAAAACTTAAACAAGTAAACAAAGCATCTTTCCGAAGCATTAAGCAAGCAATTATAACTTGAATGCCAAGAAATAAAGGGAAAGTCCGAATCAATTTACAAGCGATGAATTATTTGACGGCAACACAAGTGTCTGAAGGAAGAGCTAACAGAAAAGCAAATGGCAAATAAACATAAACGTAAAACATACCAAAACCCTGAAAGAAAAAGGTAACCCATAACATAAGTAAAACCATTGACCAATGGAAAATGAAAAATAGTGATCACAAAGGCATAGCATACCTAAACAAATATGGCCGTTGCTGTAAATATGAGGATGCAGTGGAGCAGGATGCAAAAATATGACCTGTTAAACAGTTAACAGCAGAAGTAGGAACATAATAGCATCGGTGAACAAAAGAAGTAGCTAAAAACTTGGTGAAATTATGCAAGTGAGGGCCAAAAGAACCACCTGTGGAGCTTCCATGGGGTAATTCTCTGGAAAATCAACCTGAAGCTGGTAGGTCTCATTAGCGTAAAGTGTGCCAGGAGCTCCAGAGACTTCAATAACCCACCTTCCAAAAACAAACAAAAACACAAAGCAAAAGGGGCAAAAACAATGTAAAGGAACAATGGTGCATGCATAAAGGACTGATAAATTAACACAAAAACGGTGGAAATTAATAAAGGAAGCAGCTTTGAAAGGGGCATCAGGGGTCAGGAGAGGAAGGGGCCAAAAATTGAAACTTTAGGGTGTAGAAATGGAATTTAAAGGGAGAGAGGGGGGAAGAAATAGAATTGGATACCTTTGAAGATTGTCGGTGACTTTGTGCTTGAAACCAGTTGGGGGATTGACCTGCCACTCGACAAGCTCTTTCTGAAGCCTATTGCAGGCAATCTTACTCAGATTCTGAACCCCAAACCCAAACCCAACCCCCAACGAGATTAGAAAACAGAATTAAGAGCGAGTTAGAGAGAGATAGAAATAAAGGAATCTGAAGGAGAAGAAGAAGAAGAAAGGGGTTAAGAACCTTGCGAGCGGTAGCGGAGGAACTAGTCATGATTTGCGTTAAGATGATGCAAAAGCTGTTTGTGAGAAATTCAATTAAGAAGGAAGTAAAGAGAGAGAGAAGAGAGAGAGTGAATAAATAGTGGGATGGGAGCTTTGACGAAGTGGACAATACTACCGCTGACGACGCTTTGGGACCTTTTTTTTATTTATTTAAGCTCAATATTTTCGTACAATTGTCTTAATACTTAGATCCAAGGTTCAGAAAATCGGACCGGTCATCAAACCGTTTTAGTCACTGGTTTATTGGTTTATTGGTCTAACCGGTTCAACCGGTGGTTCAACCGGAAATACCGTTTAGAGTAGAATAATAAATAAATTATAAATACACTTCCTAAAATATAATTATAGTCTGATATAAATCTTAAAATATCTTCGAAATTTAAAACACTACATAAAATATCACCAACCAAATACATATGATCTTATCAAACTCCAAACTCAAAAGTTAAATAGTAATAAAAGCATATGTAAATATTAAATCCCAACATCATGCCATGATATGCACTTGAAGAAGTGAAATATATAATAAATCACTTTATTTGAAATTTCATGATATTGATTACTGCTTTGGTCATTCTTCTCGGCCACTTATATTTCATGTTGATCCCAATTCACCTTTCAGCAACATAATAATTTTACATTTTTATCAACAACATAATTCATGTTAAGCAAAAAGATGTTCTTCAATTTATAACGAAGAAGCTAAGGTATCGTTTTAGATGTTTATAAATCTCAAAGTGACTACAAATTAAATTAAGGAGCAACTAAGAAACAAAGAAATAAATTAAATCAGGATTATAGTAACAAGTGTATATATATCAATATCAAGATAGTGCATTTTCAATATTTATAAACTTTAAAGTGATATGTTGAGTTTCATAAAAGAAAAAGAAAAAAGCATATGTTATATGTTTGACATTAACAATTATGCAGAACAAATATGCAAAACCGAGTCAGTTTCTAGCATTAACAAAGTACAAAACATTAACAAATTTGAGCTACAAAACAAAAATTTGAGCAACACACAGAAATTGAACTACAAACACAAATTGAGCAACACACAGAAATTCTGCAGCAAACCAAGTTACCAACAAAGAGAAATTGAGCTGCAAATCAAGTTACCAAGGTTCAGAAATTGAGCTGCAAACCAAGTTACCAAGAAACTCAAACACAAATTGAACTACAAACACAAATTGAGCAACACACAGAAATTCTGCAGCAAACCAAGTTACCAACAAAGAGAAATTGAGCTGCAAACCAAGTTACCAACAATCAGAAATTGAGCTGCAAACCAAGTTACTAACAAATAGAAATTGAGCTGCAAACCAGGTTACTAACAAAGAAGTTCACAGAGGCAAAGAACACATATGAGCAGAGGAAGTCAGTTCACAGAGGCAAGTTGAAGTTCACAGAGGCAAGTCGAAGTTCACAGAGGCAAAGAAGTGAAGAACAAAGATGAGCAGAGACGAGTTACTCACCGCGCGACGATGAAGACGATGGGACGGGGCAGATGAAGACGAGGCAGACGGCTGGCTACTGGGCAGGGAACCGGCGAAGAAGGAGGGTTACTTGGGCTGACGACCAGGCGACGGCGGTTGCGCTGTTGACCGGTGACCGCGGCGACGAAGGAGGGGGCGGTGGCAGGCTAGGGTTCGGGCGTGGAGGCTTCTCTCATTCTCTGTTCTCTTCTCTCACGAAGATGAACAACACACATAATTAGGGATTCGGGGGAAGAAACGGGGGGTGCTTGGGGTCGCCGGGTCAGGGTGCTCTTCGGGTCGGGTCGGGTCGGGTTAAGGGTTTTTTATTAGATAATGAAACAACGTCGTTTAGGCAGAACCGGCCGGTTACCGGTTCGGTCCAACCGGTCGATTTTTGGCCGGTTCGCCGGTTCGTCGCCGGTTCTTTTCAGGACGGTTTCTGCAGGAGGACCGGACCGTTTGCATTGCAGGTTCACGGTTAAACCGGTCGAACCGGCCGATCCGGTCCGGTTTTCAGAACATTGCTTAGATCATAATTGAAAAATATTAAATAATAATTTAATTAAATTATTTAATTATTTTTTATTAATACTTTTATATAAAAATAATTGTATGTAAATTTTTTTTAATTTAATATTTTTTCACACACTCTCTTTTATCGATAATATATTCATATTTATATATTTAAATAAATTTTTTAATATAAAATTATTTATTTTACTTATATAATAACATGTCATTGATTATTTTGTATAAAATTAACAGTATATAAAAATAAAATTTTAAATAAATAATTAAATTTTAAATTATTTATATTTCAACGTTATTATGCAAACGAAATATATATATATATATACACATATTTTGTATGCGAAAAAACTATATTTAATTATTTATCCATATTTCAAAAAAATTATATTTACATTTATATCGTTTATGTTTTAAACGAGATATGTGGTCTCTAGGATTCACAAAATGTACTGATTTGGTCTCTAACTTTCTAATTGTACTATTTATATCTTTCAGATTGGAAAAAATGCACCTAATTGGTCATTTCTCCCTTTTCTGTCCAAACTCTTTTCCAGCGGCAGTGATGTGGCAATTTTTTGCCATGCTGGATATCCCAATGGTTACATGACGTGACTATCGTAAGTTTGTAACTCAATGTGGTCCCTAAGCCCCTTTTTAACCCTAACTGCTGATGGAGTAGCGTACCACTTCTTCTTCTTCCCTGTTCGTTTGCTTCGTTGTTGCTGTATTAGGTGGAACGATAGTTGGACGTCCAAATGAGGGAGACGGGAGTTCTATTCTATTCGATCAATACTTTTACCACTTGAAGAATATACCTCAGTTGGGAATTTGAAATTGATGTCATCCAATATACTCTCCGCAGGCTCATTAGTTTTCTGGTAACCATAATATCTATCTTCCCAGGTCAAAGTCCTAAAACGACAAGGCTTATGTGATACTCCAGAAAATTAAACGTAAACAACTAGCTTAACTTATTGAAAAATTACCACATAAAAAGACAACTCTACTCATTTCAGCACAAACAAACACAAAAGACAGCATAACAAATAGCCCCGAAACTGACATGAAAAAACGGTGGTTAAGCTTCCAAAAAACAGCATACTTTCACTGTGTACCATCACAAAAGCCCTTCAACAACTGATGAGTCATAGAAGTGGCTTCCATCTGTTCTATATTCTCTTTTTACTAACACTTTTGAGAAAAAATGTACAAAAATCACAGTCCAAATAACAAGTTTAATGTTCAAAGCACACAGACAGACATAAACACAAAACACCTAGCTTCCTCTGTATGAACCGTAGCTTGTTTCCTCCAACACAAAACTATGGGAAAATAAACGTATAGAGCCGTACTCTCACAATTAACAATCACTATAAAGGGATCAAAAGTGCACTTTTCTGTGTCATTTTCACAAACAAGTTATGTGCATTCAATTTTTCTTTAAAAGAAGAATGAGTCAAAATTGGGATTCAAGCAAGAAGAACCAACACCTACATAACCAAAGACCAACAAAAAGTTGGTGAAGTCAACTCATGACCTATAAGACTATAACTAGTCAACTATAGAAACAATCACCCCCCAAAAGAATCAAAACTCTTTTTTTTTTCTTTTTTTTTTCTGCTTCAATTTTCTCAGCAGCCAAACAAACACGTTTAACAACAATCAAACAAACAAGATGCTTAACACTTATCTCTACTATGACTACGAAACCAAATCATTTTCACTGTGCACAAATTTATTAAACTCCATGGTTATCGAAAGCTCTGGCACTCGTGAGGCTCTGCTGCGACTTGGCGTTCTTGTCGTTGATCGAATAGAACTCTCGTCTCCCTCATTTGCACGTCCAACCATCGTTCCACCCAATACAGCAACAACGAAGCAAACGAACAGGGAAAAAGAAGAAGAAGTGGTACGCTACTCCATCAGCAGTTAGAGTTAAAAAAGGATTTAGGAACCACATTGGGTTACAAACTTTCGATAGCCACGTCATGTAACCGTTGGGATGTCCAGTATGGCAAAAAATTGCCACATCACTGCCGCCGAGAAGGAGTTTGGACGGAAAAGGAGGGAGGGACCAACTAGGTGCATTTTTTTCAATCTCGATAACATAAATAGTACAATTGAGAAGTCAAGGACTAAATCGGTGCATTTTTGTGAATCTCAAGGACTATTTTAAGATTTAACTCGAGATATGTATATGTTTATATTGTTTACATTAATAATAAATTTACGATATTGAATAATTAAAAAATAGAGTTTATAATATAGTTTAACTTAATTTAAAAAATAAAATAAAAAAACTATTTATGATTTGAATTATATATTTTAGTTTCTATTTTTAATCTAATTTTTTAAATGATTATAATTTATATTGTATCGATTTAAATAATGAATCATAAAATTGATTATACATATTTATAATATCGTCAAAAAATTCTTCGAATCATTTTTTTGGCACATCTTATCAAGTATATACTAGGGTGGCAATGGGTAGGGTAGGGTAGGGTTTGAACCCAACCCTAACCCTACCCGCGGGTTGAGTTTTTAACTAATACTCAACCCTATCCTATCCGCGGGTTGAGAAATACCCAACCCTAACCCTATCCGCGCTCAACCCGCGGGTATCCGACCCTACCCGCGAGTTGACAAAAAGAAATATTATAATGACACAAATATCTTATAAATAACACAAGTATTCTTGGTTCAGTGGTTAGGAATATTTTGCACATACTTAAAGTCCTTGGTTCAACTCCCATATGTAACATTTTTAAACATATATAACACATAGTATAGGGGGTGCGGGTAGGGTTGAGGCTCAACCCACACCCTACCCGCTCCGCAGGCCATTCCGCTCCGGTCGGGTTGGATACCCGCGGATATCATATAGTTAATAATAATAATTTTTATTCATAATGTATCATTTTTTTTTAAATATCAGATGGTATATAAACAAAGTAAATTTCAACCTTAAGATTACATAAAAATATCTAAAAGGAATCCTTTTTCACTTCACATGTTTAACCGCTTTAGAGGGAAGAGTACACTCTAATATTAATATGTAATTCCAATAAAAACATCCAATATTTTATCATAGCATTAGCATGGTTGTTATTTTATTGTTATCCTCGTTATTTTTCTATTTTATGATAAATTGTCACACTTTCATCCGATCAATAGTTTTTTAAATAAATATAATTTCATTAATATAATATCACAATCTTTTTCATCTTATGCTTTTATAGTTTATAAATAAATAAATAATACAAAAAAGAAATGAGTTATTCTCGTAGTTTCTTGAACACGACCTTAAAAAGTAAGAAACTAACAAATGTGATACTTTCGGATTAGTTAAATTAAAAATTAGAAATAAAAAGAAAGGTATCTGGAACCAAATAAAATCCTAATTTGTTTTGAATGCTCTAGTAACGGAAAGTATAAATAGATTTGACACTGATTAATTCATATATATTTTTTTTTCGGTAAAAATTAATTCATATATATATTAGAATATATTCTCATATTTAGCCATAGCCCAATTGAACGCCCCAGCTACCATATTGGGCTAATTTTTTTAGTAATAAAAAAAATTGTGTGTAATTCGATAACATAGTTAATTAATGTACTTTTTTATATAATTTTATTTATTTATTTAAAAAAATAAATTGGACCTTCAAATTTTAATGTTAAAAGGTAGATTTTTATAGTATATAAATTAGAGAATTCGATGTAAAGTAAATCGGAGGCTCCGATTTGTACATTTTAAAAAATTTTCAATGTTAAAATATAAAATCTGACTCAAAATTGTATATTTAAAAAATTTTAAAATAAAAAAAATTAAATCTAACTCTGAGATTTGTAATTTTTTTTAGAAAAAAATAAAAACCACGAATTTGACTTTTAAATTTATAGTATCTGTACAAAAAAAAAAAAAAACCAAATATCCAAATTAGTAAAAAATACCAGCGGAACTCCATCACCAAAATATAAAAAGTGACCATATTGTATATACTCCTTGGAGTGTGAGCATGTTTCAATCGTCACTCTCAAGTCTCAACTTAAGCATAAACACAAGCCTTATTATATAGGCAACTATTTAAATAAAGATGATAAAAATATTTTTTTATAAAGATACTTTATTTAAAAATATGATTTATTTAGTTATGTTTTAAATAAAGATAATAATTTTATAAATATTAAAATTTAACTATACAATTCATAATCTAAAAATTAAAAAAATATTTTCACATAAAAATAATTATAAAATCTTCATTATAATATCATACTTATTATATAACTCATCCAACAAGAATGAAATCGAACATTACTAAAATAAATAAAAATTAGGGTATTGGTGAAGCCACCTAGTTAGTAGTTAATTAGTGTCTTATATTGCAATTTGTATAAAGTTTTTGGTAAGTGATTAATACATGACAACTGATGTGGCCTAAGGTCAGTAGAAAAATTGGGGTAATTTGTTGGTGTTAATAAAGTATTAAACCCACTATTATAAGTTATTAATTTTGTTTACCGTTTATTCAGGAAAATAAATATTAACCATTATCCGGTTGAAAATCAAATAGAGGCATCTATCTAAATATTTTATATTTTGCATTGGCAGCACAAATATTCTTTTCTTATATTTATTTTTCCATTGCAATTTACAGTAAAGTAGAGTGGTATATTAAACTACGTTTAGAAGAAAAACTAAAATTAAAAGATAAAAAAAAAATTAAAGACAAATAGTTAATTAACTCTATGTATTATATTTGGTTTAAGATATATATAGAATTAAGAGAGAAATTCTAATTTGTTTTTAAAGAGGGATAGAATTAAAATTTTAAAAAAATTAAATAAGAGTATTTAAAAAAAAAATATTATTAAAGCTTTAGTTGTTATTCCAAAAAATTCAGTTTTCTATATCCTTACTTTTTAGAAATATTAAAAAGACTGAAATTTTATATTTCAAAATTAAAATTTTAATTTTAATATTTGACCACCAAACATGATAATTAAATCCTAATTTTTCGATCTTAATTTTTGCAAACAAACCATCGTCCTTACATAACAGACAAAAGGGTGGCGCCAAATTTGGAAGCATTGAAAAGGCAACATTGTAGTCCATAATTTCATATCTTCATCCTTTTAATTTCTTCCAAATTAAACCATTGGTAGGAAGCTGGGGAAATTGATATCAAAAGAGATCTCTATAGATAGTGATGTTCATCATAAGATTTGAATAGGAGGAGTGATCCAATAATGGTAGGTCATGTATAGATTTGTTGATGAGTAACCACAACCACAAGTATTTCACGCATGAACCACACGCTCTCTTATCATTCATTCATCGTCAAAACTTCAAACTAGACCTCCGCTATGGAGATTGTGAATATATGATAATTCAGTTAAGTGAAATAATATCCCAAAACATACAGCTAGCTACACATAATCATTAGGATTAGAATAAAAATCACCAAACTTTTTTTTTAAATTATTGGAACTTTTCATTAAATAAATGCAAGTACATTCAGACACACAAGAGTTTCACGAGAAAGCTGAATTTAACTTGAGCTAAACTTAATTTAAGAAAAGTGACAAATCAAAGAAAAGGAAAAGTGGTCTGGTTATTATATACAAAAGCGTTCTTTTTATTCTAAACCACCAATATAAATCCAAAACTATTAAGTAGTGTTTGGTGGAGAGACAGAGACTAAAAGATTGAGACGGAGAAATAGGAAATAAGAGCTAGAGACGAAAATAAATCTCAGTATTCTATTTGGTATAAAATGGAAGACAGAAGTTGAAACAAGAATAAAATTCTATTTTTTTTTTTTGTGACTGAATAAAATTCTAATTAAATTTACACAAAGAGTAAAATTGGAATTAATTAATTGAATTGAGAGTATTTTAGGTATAAAATATTATTAAAATTTCAGTCTTTGTCTTTAAAAATTTTAGATCTTCGATCTCTGTTCCAATATCTCAAAATAAACACTACTTTAGAATTTCAAATTTGTCGGTCTTGAAAATAATATAGTTCAAGACTTTCAGGCTCAAGCTGAGTTGACCTGTTGACCAAAATATATATATATAAAAAGAAGAAGAAAAAACTGTGTTGACCTGCTATAGAAATAAAGCTCTCACTTATAGTGCTAAGTTTCTTATTATTTACCAAATTCAAAGAAATATTACTTAAACCAATCAATATAAATTGTTTAGGTTTACTTACGAAAATATAGCATCAATGAATTGCATAAGGCAGGGTGAGTTTTGAATAAACTAGAAAAAGAACTAACACTAGTATTTTATTTATTTTACTTTCTCACGATCTATCATATGTGGATGGAGCACTTATAATAAAAAGTTAGTAATGACTTTAACATTTTGAATTTGGCTTATTTCTAAGGCAATTAAGGGTAGAAGATAAGCATATATTCTAGGCGTGTTTAGTGGAAAGCTCGTATCTACATTTGTTCTTAGGGAAATTAAAGGCGAAACACCACATGAAAGTCTCAATGTTGAAAACTAAGTAATTAATGGTCTGCCCTATGTTATGGACTTGTGGCTTCTAGAACATGCTTTTGGAGGAGAAAAGATAGTAATGCAATAGAAAAGAAAATTTTCTTTATAAAAAAACTTTAATTAGATGATAGGTTAGAATGAAAGGTATATACTCATCTTTGTTCTCACCTTTATTTAATTATCTTTTCTTTGACCGAACACACTAACAAATCTCAAGCTTAACCAAAAGGTCTCTAATTCTCTATATAAAGTAATGCATGAAGCAATGAATCTAGTCTTAAACCCTAAATCTCAAGACACTAGAAGTGATTCCCTTCGCATTAACTTGCTTCCATTCTTTTTCCATGAGATTTATAGCAAAGTGCTTTTCTTGCTCTTAATAAATTCTTCTATACTTCACCTTAGAATGAAAGGTTCCACAGTTATACTAGGAGGAAAGAATTTGCACAAAATATTCCTGAAACAGCCAATTAAGGACTCACAATTGACCTAAAAAAAAATTCAATTATTTAATCATGATGCTAATCCTAGTTTCATGTTCCATCAAATTCATGGACCATAAATTTATTTAGTATAGTAGTATTATTTATTATTTACAGTGCAGCAGTGTTGTTGAGTCAAATATGAGGAGACAGCTCCACTGTACTTGCATCATCTCAATTTAAAGAAGTCAAATATGAAAACAAGATTTACACATGTAAGACTCATGAAATTGAAGAACAAGGAAGAACTTTATATGGGTTGAGTATGTGATTGGGGTCCAACAATTTCTTGATTGAAGTCATCACTTTCACCTGTCCAATAGTTAAGACATTCAATGCACAGTTAAGTTTACATTCTCAAATAGAAAACACAAGTAGATGCAATACAATACATACAGTTTCTGGTGACTTGCTGTAGAAAATCTTGTTAGCTTTCATTAGTCCAAGGCCATGCTCAGCACTGATACTACCATGATGCTTAGATGTCCATTCATATACAAAAGGCTCAATTTGTGATAAAATCTGCAAAGTTTTAATATTTTGATTATTCATCTAAATTGAAGACAAGGATTTCATAACCAAATAGTTCATTTGTGTTTGATCTTGCTACCTTATCATCATACTGAGGGGTAGAGACATTTAAATGCAAATTACCATCTCCAAGGTGACCATATCCAACTACATTTGCATCATTACCTACAATTCGGATTATTTTAAGACGGTAATAACCGCTGATAACATACTCTGTTTGTGTAAAATCTTTAATTGTAAATAGGGATTCTTAGGAAAAAAATCTAGGAAAATAAAAATAAACATATTTGTGTAATCCACTTACTCTGCTGATTTATACTCTCTTACCTAATCTTGAGCGCATTTCTTCAACAAGATTATACATCTTTTCAACAGGTATCGATAAATCATACTTGTAAACTGCTCCTGCTCGCATCAGTGCCTCTGGTATTCCCTGGGATGTTAAACTGAAATTTCAACTACCGACGACAAACCCTTGCTAAATAAGCATAAGAAAGTAGTTCTTTTGACCAAAATTTAATTTCCATCTTTTTCCCCTTAAATAATAATAGTAATAATAAAAGCAAATGATTTAGTTTCCACAGCATTATAGCCAATAATTGTAAAAGAAGCAACTAAGGGGCCATACTGGAAAGCATCCACATGGGCTAAGAATCAACTGGTGAAATCAGAATAAACACTAGCAACTTAGCCAATGAAAACCAAGGAATAAAGACAAGCAATTTAGAAGGAAGCCCATACCATTTAAAAGAGTAAAAGTGTAAAAGCATCTGGAAAGTTTGAACTGAAATATGCTCTAACAATATGAAGGAGCCAATAGAGGGTTTTTGTAGGAATGCAAGTGGATAAGTGGACAGGCACATAGATAATCTCACAATAGTGACTCTATTATATGAAATTGGTATACAAATTCAAAACGCAAGTTGTATAGCTGACCTAAAAAATACAATTCAAAAGAGGTAAAAGCACTGACACAAAAGTTTGTAAAGCAAGCTCATAGAATAACATCAATAAGAAGAAAAGCTATGCACGACTATACAATTTATCATTAATTTTGAACAGCATAATCTATTCCACCAAAATGGAAAATCATGGAGTGAGAAATGACCTCACGCAGAAGCCAAAAAGATGATGCTTGGTTTATGTCCTGTGCAAGAGCACCATCAGATATCAATTCATTTTCCATGGAGCCAAGTAGGAATGCTTCAAGCTTCTGTCTGGAAATATCAAAAATTCAAAATATAACATACATCAAACGTGGATGATTAAAACATAGACTACACACTTAGAATTTACAACTAAACCAAACAGACATATTAAGTAATAAGATAAATAGAATAAAATAAAATGTTAAGAAACATGGCGAAACACATTCAGAGGTTAATGGATAGAACTTTTTATTAGGATAAGCACAAGGATGTTAAGCTGACAATAGGACATTTAAAATATATCTCCTTTGGTTAGTCACTCAATTAACCCTGCATTTCACTTATATATATATATATATATATATATCATTAAAAAGATACACTAACACTGCAAATTGAATGAATTCCATTGAGGAATGGATTATCTACATTACATTTTTTAAAGAGGCTTTTTATAGATGAAAATTCAGAACAAAGGATGCCAATATAATTTATTCTACCGATATAAGCAAAACTAATCAAAATAATTGGGTGAGAAATTCACTTGTCTGAGGATTCATCACTGCCAGTTGTCTCAATTAGCACATAAAAGTTATGCAGTGACGTAGGTAATGGATTGCGAGCACCTTCCAAATGATTTAAAACCTGTTAGAAACCAAATCAAATCAGCAAGACTAGGATCCAACAAACAGAGGCAGTCACTAAGTCCTAATAATTCTCTCAGAAGTAGGACAGCTACAATGCATTTATTAATAGCAAATTAGCAATCAACATAGACAGTCACAAATCTATAAAGATTACCAAATTCATAGCATTGCTATCTAAGAATTCGAATGCTGACAAAATCTCCCCAAGTTTCCTCCTTGCTTCCTGTAGCAGTTTCTGAAATACAAAAAGAACCAGAAATAATCTGGTTAGATGTATGCCTGTTTCAAACTCGCACACAAAATTCAAACAAACATCAGATAATAGTTAGCAGTATATATTGTGAGTTAAAAAAAATGAATACAATAGGTAAACTTATTCAAGAATTTCACCTAATTGGTAACATTAAGCTTATACAGAACAGTTTGTCAATGGAGACCTACTTTTCTCTTGCCTATATCAAGGCACACAAAACAAAGCAATTTATGATTTCAGATTCAGGACCCTTCATCTTCATTATAAAATTCTATTTTACAAAAGAAGAAATTCATTAAGGACATAAGATGAAAATTATAATGAATTTCGACAAGCTTCCTCAACGAAAAAGGTAAAAAAGATAAAGAATAAAGAACAAAAATCAGAGCCTCACAATTCCTGAATATAAAATTGCCAATTTCAAAAAGGGCAATCAATTAAGGTAACCGCATGGGATAACATAATCTATGAATGCAAAAACAAGAATAAAAGAATGATAAGTTAAAAAATTCAGTAAGAAAAATAAATTTAAAAATAAGAACATTGATCATGCCTGGCAACTGCTATAATCCTTGCAAGCAAGAAAAGCCACATTTACTGAAGATAATTTTGGTGGGGTAAGTATCGAAACCTTAGTAACAATTCCCAAGGAACCTTCACTTCCTACATCATTTGTAAGTTAAGTTACAAATACATCTATCATTAGGTTCCAGACTTGCGTAATTGTTAACTAGATACCTATAAATAGATGTTTCAAATCATATCCAGTATTATCTTTGCGTAATGTCTTAAGCATGTCAAGTACAGTACCGTCTGCTAGAACAGCTTCAATACCTGCTAGGCAGTAAAAATCATTGGTAGTTTCACCTTTCAACTGAACTCCATTTATTCATCCAGATTTATACATTGACTTTGGAAGTATAAAACTCAAATAACATGCAACGATGAACATATTTGAATAGTGGAGTTTAACAGGTTACAAGTATTCCTTTTACCAAGTACATTTCCATGAAGGGATCCATATCGAAGAAGACGCAACCCGCCAGCATTAGTTGAAACATTTCCACCAATCTGGCAACTCCCTTTTGCACCTAAGTCTAGTGGCATAATAAATCTGAATGAAAAGTGTACACCACTTAAATACAGAAAGCATATGTCAAGGTTATAAGCTAATAACTCAAATAGGCAGAGAGGGGAATCAATCGTCTAAACTTTCAAGACCTAGGCTGTGACACTGCATTTGCACAACATTGAGCTTGGAGAACTCCACTATTAGCATAATTTTGTCAAGCAAACAGCCAAATAATTTTAGAAATATTAATGTAAAATATTGAATCAAGATAACATATTTGGTAGTAGTTTAAATTCTTCATGAAAGAGGAGCCAGCATAAGTGTCTAAATAATACTAATAAAAAAAAAAAACAAAGAGTGCTATGAAATTAATATATAAGTTACAAATGACATTGACTTTATGCATGAAAACTATTACCCTTCACTGTCCAGGAATGATATTATATTTTCCAATATGCACCCTGCTTCACATACCAATATACCGCTAACCTGAAACATGCATTGGCAAAAACCTCAGGTTAAGTATTCAAATCCGTAACTTGGGTTTTCAAAATCTTTTCACAAGAAATAACTTTGCAGCTACAAACTCTATCTGCAGCATTCATTATGGAGTTTTCTGAACACGTAATAAGCTATCCCAATATACAACCATAAACTGAAGTTTCATCCTTGTAGGAAGCGAATAGATATAAGAAAGACAGCCTGATTTTCTTTTTTAATGCTGAACTGCCAGCAAAACTAGAGAGAAAAAGGCTCATTGATAAACATATACAAACAGAAGAAGGGAACTCGTAGCCTATATGTCTCCCAAGAAGTAAATGTTCTACCTTGTCCAAGGATATGATTTTACTCATAGCACTAAGACTGACAACAACCTGCAGCATTAGATTATAGGAAAAAGTTGTCAATGTACTAAGTTCGATGAGCCCCATCATTCTTTTAAGGGAAAAAAGAATAGCATGCTTAATGAACTCAACATCATACTTCATCAAAAACAGGTACACTTCCACCTACAAGACCAGTGTTACCACCTTGGGGAACAACAGCCAGACATCTGAAGTTACAGTACTTAAGAATCTCAGAAACCTGCAGAAGCAAATACACATAGCCATGACAATTTGGATATGCTTCAATGAACCAAAGTAATTGTTGATTCTATTAAAAGAAGAACCTGGTCAGTGGTGCGTGGCTGTAGAAGGAGCTTACTGGAGCCTTTGTATTTACGCATCCAATCAGTGTTTGCAGTGATGAGCTTTTCATCATCCTGAATGACATTCTTGGCACCCAATATCCCCTCAAAGTATCTAACATCTTCATCATTCAACTTTGAGAATTTGGGGTTCCTCTGAACCAACACAGAAGCTGAACCATAACATCTACTCTGAATCTTAACACCCCATTGCCTAGTATTCAGGGAACTTGCTAACGGGCTGAAAAAGGACACAATTTTATGCTCCCCGTGAACATTGTTGCGCTGTAACTGCTTCCAGCATGCATCAATTCCTGTCCCCGAGTAAAAACAGAGCAACGTTAAAAAAAACAAAAGCGATTGAAAACGGGAGAATTAGATAAGAATGAGAAATGTGACCAGAAGGAGAAGAGGAGAGTGGTGGGTGTGGGTGGCCTTGACGATTGATTAAGGTAAGGAGGCGAAGTGTGGCTCTGCAGTTCCGATTTACCATCTTGGAACTTCAGCTTCTGTTGCAGATCGTTATTATCAGCTAAACACGATTCATATCATGTCTATCAGTCTATGTAGGATGTAGCTGTACCGTGTACGTAATATTTTTAAACAATGATTAAAAAATAAATAGAAATCAATTTTTAAATTACTATTCAAGACTTTTATTTTTAACAATTAAGCGATACGAAACGACAAGAAAATGTTGCGTTGTGAGGGATAGCGTTATGGTGGGAATAATCCACAAAGCGGAGCAGTAGAAGTAGCAGGGAAGAGACCTTATCCACCATATACCGGTGGCGGCAGCCTGCAGCGGCGGAGAGAACTCAATGGCGTCGTTACTTACATTTTCATCCATAATGAACCAACCTTTTAAGCTTCATCGTCCTCGTTTTACTCTCACAATCTTCAACTTCCACCGCCATTCTTCTTTCACTACCTCATCACCACGCCCACTCCCACTTTCTACTTTCAAGCTCTGCGTCGCAAGCTCTTCGAGAAGTTTCTCTCGTTCCAGCAAATTAGAGGGTCCTACTCCCTCACTCCCTCACTTCCTACCTCAAGCTACCCTTACCTCTTCCCAACCTCAACCCCTGTGAGTTACTTCTCTTCAAAATTCAATCTTTTTCTTTTTCAGTTCTCTGGGTATTTGTTTTGCCTTTTGCTTCTGTCGAATTGAATTTGAATATTAATAGTAGGACGCATATATCTCTGTCACAACAACTATAAGCATAGTGTAAAAAAAAGAGGAATTTTTCTTTTTGTTTCCCCAATTGTAGAATTACAGGTTTAAATAAGAATAGGGATTAGGAATGGAGATAGTTTGCTTATTTTTTGTGTTTTTCCGAATAGTGTTGTACCAGACAATGAAGCTCCTTCGAAAGGTCGTATATACCATGAGACCTATGGATGTCAGATGAATGTTAATGATATGGAGATTGTCCTCTCCATCATGAACAATGCCGGCTATGGCGAAATAGTGAGTGTTCCTGAGAGTGCTGAAATAATATTCATTAATACTTGTGCCATTAGAGATAATGCTGAGCAGAAAGTGTGGCAGAGGCTTAACTATTTTTGGTTTCTTAAGAGGCATTGGAAGAGCAATGTTGCCACCGGAAGGTCGCAGTCCTTGCGCCCTCCAAAAGTGGTTGTTTTGGGATGTATGGCCGAGAGGTTGAAGGAAAAGATACTTGATGCAGACAAAATGGTTGATGTGGTCTGCGGTCCTGATGCTTATAGGGATTTGCCGCGGTTGCTGGAGGAGGTTGACTATGGCCAGAAGGGGATCAATACTCTTCTTTCCCTTGAGGAGACGTATGCCGATATTAATCCAGTTCGGATATCCAAGAACTCGATTAGTGCTTTTGTCTCTGTGATGAGGGGTTGCAACAATATGTGTTCATTCTGTATTGTGCCATTCACAAGAGGCAGAGAGCGATCGCGCCCTGTGGATTCCATTGTGAAAGAGGTGGCAGAGCTCTGGAAAGAAGGCGTGAAAGAAGTAACACTTCTAGGCCAGAATGTGAACAGCTATAATGATGCATCCGGCATTGAGAAAGAGGTTGAACCAGGCTCCAACTGGAAATTTAGTGATGGGTTTTCCAGCATTTCTAAGGTGAAAAAAATGGGTTTAAGATTTTCTGATCTGTTGGACCGACTCTCCTTGGAATTTCCTGAGATGCGATTCAGATTCACTTCTCCACACCCTAAAGATTTTCCGGATGAATTGCTTTATCTTATGCGAGAAAGACATAATATATGCAAACTGATACATTTACCAGCACAAACTGGAAGTAGTACAGTTCTTGAGAGGATGAGACGAGGATATACTCGAGAAGCTTATTTGGAGCTTGTATATAAAATTCGCAGCATTATTCCAGATGTGGCCTTGAGCAGTGATTTCATCTGTGGTAATATGCCTTTCAAGTTGCTCCCTTTCTATTCGTTAATTTCTGGCTTTCTATAAAATTTCTGCATGAGAGATCAAGTTTTGTGTTTGTCACTTTTTTTTTTTATTTCATAATCATGTTGTATCTAATGCTGACCTTCTATTCTTGAGGCATCTAGATTTTTAGTTTTCATAAAGGAACGGAATACACAAATTCAACAGTTATGAATCCATCCAGCTTATTTAGGTGTAAAATTTTGTCAGCTGAAACCCTTGAGAACACTTTTTCACTAACTTTATACAACTAGTAATTGATAGAGAAGAGATTCTTGTTATCCTTAAGAAAGGTCTATGGAAGTGGTGAATAAAATCTGCATTACCAAACATCAGCATCAACAATTAAGCCTTCTTTTTTTTTTTTGTTAGATGGAGTCTGCTACATAGATAAAGATGCCATCATGTGCTATCATATATATAATCCTCTTAATTGGCAACAGCATCATCATGGTCAGATATTTTGTTTCCTAATATATGATGGAACAGATGTATTTTGAAAGTACAAAAGTCAAAAGGTAGATAAGCACGTTGCTAATTTAGCTACTTGTGTATGACTGTATGGTATTGCTACCCAAAACTTTAGGTTTTAGGGTTTTATTTGCCACACCAATATTTAACTGCAGATTGATTCAATTCTTTCTATGTTTGGAATACGAACAGGATTCTGTGGGGAAACAGAGGAGGAACATTTAGACACATTGAGTCTCGTAAAAGCTGTTGGTTATGATATGGCATTCATGTTTGCTTACAGCATGAGGGAGAAAACTCATGCCCACCGAAATTATGTCGATGATGTTCCTGAGGAAACAAAGCAAAGGAGGCTAACCGAACTTATTGAGGTTTTTCGTGAGAGCACGGGCAAATGCTTCGACTCTCAGGTTGGAACCGTGCAGCTTGTGTTGGTTGAAGGACCTAACAAGAGAGCTCCGGATACCGAGCTTATGGGCAAGAGCGACAAGGGCCACAGGGTTTTGTTTGTCAATGTGCCAATACCAGACAGGGAAGATGTTAAGACACGGCGAAATCCTGTGGTTGGCGATTATGTTGAGGTGCGCATATCAAGATCTACAAGAGCATCACTCTTTGGTGAAGCGCTTGCTATCACCAAGTTGAGTTCATTTTACAATAATCTGGAAAAAGAAGCTGTTGCCTGCAGTGTATAGAGCCTTTCAGCATGAACAGCTTGACATGGAAATCTTTGCATAAATCCATCATAATTTGTTCCTTTACCTTGTTTTCATTTATTACACAACACATTTTATGTTAGAGAAAGATACAGCAAGGGAGTGGATTGTGCATTTGCCAGTCTCTTTAAATTGTATTCTTTTTAAATCATCTCTTTGTAGCATATTTAGCTGTCTGTTTAAAACTTCCAAATAATGGTTGAGTTTATTTCTTGTAGCTTTCCTTTAAAACCATGATTTATGATTCGGCAACTGTCTGTCCCATTTTGGTAATCGATGGAAGAGTTCCGGTGACGATCACTTTTTGGCAACCGGGGGTGGGAAAAAATTTTGTTGTATATAAATAAAGGATAAAAATGTAAAATTATCAATTTAAATTAAATTATTTTTTTGTTAAATTTCATTAATTTGTATAGAATATATATTAAAATATAAAATTTATTTTAAAATTAAAGGTAAATACCCTTTTTGGTTCCTGACCTTTTCAGACATATCGTACCCTAATCATCCTTAAACTTTAATCCGCCCCCACTCATTAATAAAATTGGACAAATCGACCCTTATAACCAATTGGCAATCTTACGTGTCACGTAAAGTATGATGTGTCAATGTCAAGTGACAATGAGTACAGGGATTAAAACCATTCCCTCTTCCTCTTCCTCCTCTTCCTCCTCCTCCCCTTCTCCCTCCTCTTTTTCTCTTCTTCAGACCCATTATCATTACTATCTACCTCCACAGTCTTAAAACTCTTCACGCATTAACCTTAACCTTAACAAAATTATAAAGCTAGTAATCCATATATCATTAATAAGATTTGGGACAACTGAAAGACCTCAGCGAAGAGCTTGAATGCCTCACCAGATGTCACATGGGAACTCTTGTAACGCTTGCAGTGGACGAGACATGGGTAAATGACTCTGGACGTAGTACCAATTAGGAAAGTGGGAGTTGTTAGCGGTGGCGGCGCAAAGAATGGTGAAGACATCGAGGATCTTGGTGATGTCGAGAATATTGAGGTGAGCTATTGAGGGAGGTTGGATGAAGGCGAGAAGGAGAAGAAGAAGATGAAGAGGGAACCACGGTGGTGGTGACTGTTGGTGGCAAAACACAAAGAAAAGATGGTGGTTCTGGAGATGACGCAATGGAGGAAGAAAAAGAGAAGAGAAAGAGGATTCAAAAAAGAGAAGTTGGTTCAGTAATGGTGGTGCTGTGATGATGGTTGTGAAGGTGATGTTCGATGATGATAGTGATCAAGATGACAGTGTTTGGCGAAGAGAAAGGTGAAGAATAAGAGGAAGAAAATGGGAAGAAAAGGAGAAGAAAAGATGATGATTTTTTATTTTTTATTTTTTTATTCTTATTTTTTGCAAAGGAGGGGGGGTTTTTAATTATTTGGAGTTGATACCTACCTTGCACACACCTAAGAGCAACTCCAATGGTAGAAAAATTTTAAGCCTCATTTACTGTGTGTCAGCAAAAGATGAGGACCTACCATTGAAGTAAATGAAAAGTAAGTTCCTTCACAAAGTTCAAAGCAATAGACACCCTGCTTAGAGGGACTCTCTTTCTTTCAAAGAAATGATATTTTATTAATAAAATTAATACTTTATATACATATGTATTGAGCTGACCGTTATATATATAGTATACTTTATATACATAATACATATTAAAGTTATATATATAGTATTTTACATATATAATTAATTATTATAATTATTAATAAATTAAATATGATTTAATTATTTTATATAATTATATATAAGTAATTATATTAAATAATTAAATCATATTTAATTTATTAATAATTATAATAATTAATTAATTAAATGATTAAATTTTTATTTAATTAATAATTTATATTATTATATTTAGTTAGCCATTGTAAAATTAGCCGTTGCAAAATTAATCGTTGGAAACTAGCTGTTACCATGTTTCTGTTATTATTAATAAATTGATATTTTGTTATTCTATACATATCACTTAGATACACTTCTATTCTCACACTTTCAATTACTCTTCTTCATTTTCTTCCAAGTTTACAAAATCAAAGTTCTGCTAATATTATTTTTTGTTCGGAAAAATGGATCCAAACCAACTCAGCTCTTTTTTCAATTACTTACAAAACTTTTCTCAATTTCCAAATACCCAACAATCTCAAACCTCAAACTCTCAAGTCCTAAATCAAAATTTCACACTACCGAATACATTTCAAAATCCAAATCCACAAAATCTTTCTAATTTCAATTTTCAAGCTCCTTATAATAATCAATTTCCTATATTCCAACCGCAAAATCAAAATTCACAAACACCACATTTTCCATTTTCATCCATATTTAACTCCTCTATCGGAGATGTTACTCCAACTTCTTTGCCGTTTTCAACTCAATTCAGTGCATCAAGACATAACACATCTGGTATTGGTGCCTCTTCTAACCCATCCTCTCATATTCATATACAATCTAGTCCAAATTTGTAATATTCAGATTTCGCCAACCCTCGTGGATTAGATGCTATCGATCTCAATGATGATGATATTGAAGATCAGAGACAAGATAGTATTCAACACTGGCATTGGGAAGTGGATGAGATGTTGATCAGTGTGTGGTTAAATATTTCAACTGACCCTATAGTTGGTACTGATCAAAAGGGAGAAACATTTTGGAGTTGAATTCATAGCTACTGTGTAGAATTTTACTCCGACATGACAAGGGGGTAGTTGCATGTAAAAAACGATGGTATAAAATCAACAAGGCTGTTGCACAATTTGCTGGTTGCTACGATCAAGCTAGTCAAAACATAAGGAGTGGTTCGAACGTTGATGATATAAAGGAGTTGGCTTATAAACTTTATTCCACAAATTATGGTAAAAAATTCACTTTTGAGAGGCATTGGAACATGCTTAGATTGGAGCAAAAATGGAGAAGCCAACTACCTACACAGAGTGGCGGCTCAAAGAGAACCAAGGTTAGTGCAAGTGGAGCATACTCATCCTCATCAAACCCAGAAACACCGTTGGCTAATGAACCCGGTGTGGACTCTTCTGTTCGCCCACAAGGATCAGAGAAGAGCAAGAGAAAAGGTAAGGGAAAAGCACAGATGTCTGAAAATTTTAGCGAAAGAAAATCATCGGTTGTCAAAAAATTATCTCTCATGGAATATATTAAGAATGTTAGAGAAAAGGAACTAATGGATATGGAAAAAGAAAGAAAAGAGGAGAAGAAACATAGAGCAAAAATTATGGCAATCAAAGAGAAGGAGTTACAAATTCAAGCGGCAATGAAAGAACAAGAATTACAAGCTCAAGCGGCAATGAAAGAACAAGAATTACAAACCCAGAGGTATATTAAAGAAATGGAGATAAAAGCAAAAGAAAGAGAAATGGAAAGGATGGCCAAGGAAAGGGAAATGGAGATGAATATGTAAATATTTAATGCTGACACGTCTACAATGAGTAAAAAACGACGAGCTCTTCATGAGATTGCATATGAGAAAATAATCGTCAAGTGATTTACTTAATGGTTCCTTATATTCGTAGAGTTATGTAGTATGTTCTTATTTTTATTGGGTATTACTGGTATGTGATGTAGTTTGTTTTATTTATTTCTGATGTAAGTTTTTAAATTAGTCAATATTATTGTGCCCTTATTGTTCATGAAAGTGACGTTGTAAAACTAGTCGTTAAGTAGTCGTTGCAAAACTAGCCGTTAAGGTACTTATTGCAGACACACTTATAAATATCAACTATCAATAACCCCGCAACTCCACTTCAACTCTTGTTTTTCACCTCGAAAGAGAACTAAAAATTACATTTCTAAATATGGCTAGAAATTTTGATGATATGTTTAATGAGCCTTTGTGTGGCAAAAGAAGACGGCAAGATAACACACTCATAGATAATTGGATCGATGAGTGTTTACTCCGAGATTCAGAAGAAGAAGATATCAATAGAAGCTCTATCCCAGTTACTTGTAGATGGATCAACAGAGATCGAGAAGCAGGACATGATCACCTTTTTCAAGATTACTTTGCAGATGAACCGGTGTATAATGCTGACATTTTCCGACGGACATTTCGAATGAGAAAACATGTGTTCCTTCGGATAGTAGACGCTCTCTCAAACATCTATCCATATTTCCAACAGATGGTTGATGCAACTGGAAGAAGAGGCTTGTCGCCACTCCAGAAATGTACCGCTGCGATACGGATGTTAGCATATGGCGTAGGAGCTGATGCTGTTGATGATTATGTGCGTATAAGCGAGAGCACTACAATTAAATGCTTGGAAAAATTTGTTGAATGTGTCATTTCGGTGTTCGAGGATATACTTGTAAAAACCCAAATCAAATGACGTACAACGCCTGCTACAAATAGCGGAGGGTCGTGACTTCCCTAGCATGTTGGGTAGCATTGACTGCATGCATTGGCAATTAAAAAATTGTCCAAAGGCGTGGAAATGTATGTACATGAATGGTTATCGTGGGGTTGCAACCATAATACTTGAGGTTGTAGCATCTTCAGACCTTTGGATATGGCATGCGTTCTTTGGAGTTTTTGGTTCAAATAACGATATCAATGTGTTAGATCGTTTTCCAGTGTTCGATGATATTCTAAATGACCGTGCTCCTGAGGTAAATTATACTATTAATGGTAATAATTATACTATGGGATACTATTTAGCAGATGATATTTATCCTGAATGGGCCACATTTGTCAAATTAATCTCAAAGCCACAAGGGGAGAAACGCAAGTTATTTGCACAATACCAAGAAGGGCAAAGAAAACATGTGGAGCGAGCATTCGGAGTGTTGCAAGCACGCTTTGCAATTATACGTGGTCCAACTCGTTTTTGGGAAAAGAAGAAGCTTGCCAACATAATAAAAGCTTGTATTATATTGCATAATATGATTGTTGAGGATGAAAGAGACACTTATACAGGAAATTTTGCTCAAGACTTAGAGTATGATGATGTCGAAAATGGCTTATCACAACCTCAACTGGGAGAAGAAGATTTTGCACCATACCATCAATTTCTCCAAAGAAATGCCCAACTTTGAAATAGGCAGCAGCATAAACAACTGAAAGAGGACTTGATTGAACACATATGACAATTTTACCATGCTTGTCGTCAACTATAGAGTTTAATTATGTTTTTCTTTGTAAAATAATTTTACAAATTTAGTGTAACCCCAAATTATATATTGTGTATTATTGTTATATATGAATTTATTTAATATTAATATCTTTTAATAGTGAATTATTTTTAAATTTATAAATTTAAATTACATTATTGAAAAAAATTAATTACATTAATTTCAAGTATTTTAATTAATTAATTAAGTGGGACCACAACAGAGACTAAAGTTAGTTCCTTCTAATGGAGAAGAGAGAGAGATGTTTTGAATTCCTATTTATTGTTTATGACACAAAAACTGATGTGGAGTTACTTTTTATGACAGGTGGGCCATAAACAGGAATTGGGATGAGTTCCCTACTGGAGATGGTCTAACACATCCCCTGGCACACATAACCTGCTGGCTGCTGCCAACCAGTTGTAGGGGTCGATTTGTCCAATTTTATTAATGGGTGGGAGCTAGATTGAAGTTTAAGGATGAGTAAAGTATGATATGTCTTATGAAAAAAAGTCAAGAACCAAAAAGAGTATTTACCCAAAATTAAATAAAATAACACATATATTTATATATAAATATATAATAACTAATTTGGTGATTGATTTTTTAGGAAATTTAAGTTGAATAAGGAAGTAAAGGAAGTGTTGGATTCGCGTATGGGGAGGAGGGGTGCTTCACCTCGTTGTGGGATCAGAGGAAGCAGAACTCAGACCCTGCGAGTTGTGTCTCTCAAAATATAAAAAAAATTACCAGAACAAGAAAAATGGAGAGTCCGAATTCCACGTTTTAGATTTCAAATTCCATCAGCTGCAAATCGGACCATGCGAGTTGTGAAGCAAAATTTCATCACCAAAGAACTCGCATGGTCCGAGTTGTGTACTTTGAGTTTTTTCAATTTTTTAACACAAATCGGACCCTCCAATTTGTGTACTCTGAATTTTTTTCAACTTTTTAAACACAAATCGGAGGGTCCGATTTGTGTACTCCCATAATTTTAAAAAACACCAAAAATTACCATGTTAAAGTATATCATTCATTTTGCTTTCATATCAAAATTTTTTAGCCAATTTTTGATGTAACATAATATTTTTATTAATTTTTAATTCAATTTGTTTTAAACTAAATCAATCAGTTTTAAATTCATCCTAAACCCTAAATATTAGAAAAGTAATATAGGAAAGAATGGAGTGTATATATGTTGACAAGTGAGCGAGGGTTGAGGAAGCATGTGGAAGGAACATGGTTTTTGGCCCACCACGAACCTAAATAGGCATCATCATGGGGTTTGAAGTCTAAGCAAAAAATTAAGGTCTATTACAAGATGTATGGCTGTATGTTAATAAAATGTTGATTGATATGAAATATGGAGGACAAAATAGGATATGTATAATGATTGGTGTAGGCTAAAGTGAGAGTAGTTGAAAGGGATCTGAAGCAGTTTTGAAGCATTGAAAGCCTTCATAAAAGCAAGGCAAGCTATGCATTATTGAACAGTGCACAGTGGTCCTGTCTCGTAAAGAAAGCCAAGGCCTTCAAAGACAGACGAGAGAGCAGTATAGTGTGTGTAGATAACTGTGTAGCAACAGAAGAAGGATGAAGACAAGACCTTCCAATTGAAGGGCCATCAACATTCATCAATGCACCGCACCCCTTCCCCTCACGTGCCACACACCCAAAACGTTCTATTGTAGATATGGAAACCATTTTTTCACATGTATACGGTGAAAACTACTTTTTATGTGAAGTTGATATTTGAGAGTCATTGAATAAAAATTTAGTCAAATTATTTAACGGCTCTCAGCTGTGAAGTCGAATTTATCTGAATTTCCATCCATATATAATTTTAATCACAAATGTGAAATACTACTAACATTCAGATTGATCGTCTCCCATGTCAATCTTTCAGAGTAACGTAACACTTTAATTTCTACGTGTCACAATGGGACAGGTCCCTTTAGCAAGTTTTTCAACTCTTGGAAAGTCCACCTACGGTCGTAATTACCATTCTTTTGTGTTAATGAGTTTCGTAGCCGCCCCCAATCCCCATTCAAGTTAGTACACGGCCGACACCTTCTCATTATCATAATTATCATAACCAATCACAACATTCATGCACATTTCAACCGTCTTAATTTCATAACTGTACTTTATGGTTTATCGTTATTATTAAAAATCAAATTGCTTTTGTTATTTGGCAAGGGATAATTTGGAAGAAATATATTACTATTTTATTGGTTATCAACTTGGTCAATATATATTGGGTAGCTGTCAAGTTGAGGTCCAAAGATTATTTCTTGGTATGTACTATTGATTTTATTATACGTCACAAGATTGAACCAAATTAACCAAGTAATTAACTAAGTCATGACTTACTTAAAAGTGAAGAGAAACAACAATATGGGAAGGACAAGCGTGGGTGGGCTTCGAGATTTGGGTTTCTTACATTTCTAGATAGAGTGAAGACAAAATAATAATGGAGCATGGTGAATTAGGTGAACCCAATACTGCTCATCTCATCTCATATTAAATGCCAAACAAATATTATTTATATGTATATTTTTATAAAACATATATTAAACATGAGAGGAATAAAAAGGAAGATAAAATAAAAAAATTGTCTTTTAATTAAATGATTATAATTTAGTTTCTGAAAAGATCAAGAGTGTATTTTTATTCTAAGTAGTTAATAGAAAAATAAAATTTGGTGACTACTATTGGTATAAAAGTATCTTTAATTTAAGATATTATCTGATTAATATTATATAATTTAACATATTTAATTAAAATTATGTAATATAATATATACTAATATTTTAGTTATTATATTTACATACAAGTATTTTCTTGTGAAGATTCACCCTAAAACTTATACATTTTTTTTGAGAAAAATTAAAGTAAGCTATTAAATAATTATCAATAAAATAAATTTTAAATGTACAAAATCTTTTTGTAATTCTCGAAAAAAAAAGAGTTTGAATTATTTTAATTTAAAGTGTATATTTTTATGAGAAAGTTTAAAAAATTATTATTTTTATTAAAATTTAATTAATATTTAATTAATAAAAATAAATATAATTTTATATCATTAAATATACTTTTATATTATTAAAAATATTAATAATAACTAATTAATAATTATAAATTATAAAATTTGCTGAATATTTTTATTGGGACTAAAATAGTTGGGTTACTCTCTTTCACTTGTTTAGTAAGCTTTGTTTCTAGATATATAGTATTTGGATTTAGATGATAGATATCCAATCCATCTCCTTCGTGTCTATCGTCTCTTGTTTACATGATATATATATAAGTCTCTTCACTCCAAAACAAGAAAAAGGTTTCTCCCTTAATCACCTCACTTTCTGTTTCGCTCCCTACCTATTCATTTTCCTTTCTTTCATCTAACACCTGCATGAACCCAAAACCGCCACGAGTCACTGCTTATGACTTGGTGGTTGGTATATATAGCCAGAGAGAGCATCACAAACAAGACATGGCATGGATGATTGTGACGGGAGTAATAATCTGCTTCATCACGAGTCTTTGTTGGTGGCTTCTCCGTGAAAATAAGAAGAAGAAGAAGAAGAAGAAGGTGGTGAGAAGGGGGAAGGTTCCAGAAGGGCGGTGGGGTTGGCCTATAATCGGAGAGACCCTTGATTTCATTGCCTCCGGCTACACTTCTCAACCTCAACCTCTCACCTTCTTGGAAAAGCGCAAGTCCATGTAAGTACTCATTCTTTGCATGCGCATCATCATCATCATTATTATTTCCATTCTCATCATGCTTCTTTTTCATTAGGGCAATAATAATGACATGCATGCTCCGCCAATATTATATACTATTAATTAATGCACATACAAGTGTGATTATTATTCCCACCACAAAAAACTTTAGTCAATTCTCAATTAAGTATTTATTGTATGTGAAATTGTGATGAGTCATAGTCATATTTTATTTGGAATAATATAATATGTATTCAGGATAACTAAAAAATTGAAAACCGCTAAAAGATTTCGTTATCCATCATACCAATATCTTTCTCCTCTCTATGTGAAGGCCCAGTTTATTTTTGAAAATGATATGACTATGGTCCTTTCCATTCACCATTCCCATGTGTTGCTCACAATAATTTTGTCTTCCTGGTCCACACTCATGTACTATTTTTACTTATTATCTACTATAATAATAATAAAGCACATAAACTAGCTACTAACACTAATTATAGCTTAACTAGAAAAATTAAGCAGATTCAGAATTTTAGTTTATTTAAATTCAGTTTCTTTATTTAATTTGACTTGCGTGGCGAGGGAGAAAGACAAAGGTGAGTTCAGTTGTAGAGTTGTACGTTTTACCCTATGAAAAGTACTGAAAAGACGAAACGAGAGAATTAATGAGTGTACTATAGCTTTACAACGATGAAGGATGGATCCTTTCAAGTTTCAATAATTAAGGTTTTTATTTCTTGCTATAAAGAAAAAGATCCTAGCTAGCTAGCTTTAGGTATAGCCTATAATTGAGGCATCACTAGTTCCAAAATGGGACCGATATATGCGAAGTTAGGTCAAGGAATTAATTAAAACATTTAAATATTTTTAATTAAGATAGAAAGGAAATTGAAATGTTTGTAGGTATGGGAATGTGTTCAAGACGAGCATACTGGGAAGCAGTGTGATAGTGTCGACGGAGGTGGAGGTGAACAAGGTGGTTCTGATGAACCAAGGGAACATGTTCGTCCCTGCTTATCCCAAATCAATAAGGGAACTCATGGGGGAACACTCCATACTCCACATGAATGGCACCCTCCACAGGAAGATGCATGCACTCATCGGAGGCTTCCTCCGATCCCCGCACCTCAAGGCTCGAATCACCACTGACATTGAACGCGCTGTCAAACAATGCTTGGCCACTTGGACCTCGCACCAATCAATATACGTTCAAGATCAAGTCAAAATGGTATACTATATCTATAATTCTATATATATATGCATAAATCAATTACTCTTTTTGATGAGTGTATGTATGTGTCAGATTACGTTTAGTGTATTGGTTAAAGTTTTGATGAGCGTTGGTGCTGGTGAAGAGCTCAAGTTGTTGAAGAAAGAATTTGAAGAGTTCATCAAAGGGTTAATTTGCTTGCCCCTCAAGTTTCCAGGAACAAGGCTATACAAATCCTTGAAGGTTTATTATTAATTATTTAATTTACTTGGAATTGGTTTAGTTTGAATGATGAGATAGATGCATGCATGCATGCAGGCGAAAGAAAGGATGGTGAAGATTGTGAAGAGGATAATAGAGGAGAGGAAAAAGAAGAAGAAGGAAAAAGTTAGTAATGAAGAGAAGGATGTGGTGGACGTGGTGTTAGGGAATGAGTGGAATCCGGAGCTGACGTTGGAAATGATGAGTTCCAACATAATAGAGATGATGATACCTGGTGAAGAGACCCTTCCTACTGCCATGACCATCGCTCTCTTCTTCCTTTCTAACTCCCCTCTTGCTCTTTCCAAACTCCGAGTAAGCCTCACTTTTTTACTCTAATTAAACTTTGGTTTATTTGTCTGATTTGGATTTTTGTTATTAATAGGAGGAGAACATGCAACTGAAGAGGCAGAAGAGTAGTAGTCCTAACTCTTCAGATGAATATGCATGGACTGATTACATGTCACTGCAATTTACTCAAAATGTGAGTCTCTAACTCTATCTGCAATTTACATGTAGTGTTTAATCTTACTATTTTGCTTTCTATAAGGTCATAAGTGAAACTCTTAGAATGGCCAATATTGTCAACGGCATTTGGAGAAAAGCAGTCAAAGACGTAGAAATTAAAGGTGAGTTGTTTCGGCCAACAACACTTGTGCATGTATAACAAACTTACTTATCTATACTAATTAATTCTCTTCAGGGTACTTAATTCCTAAGGGATGGTGTGTTATGGCATCACTTACCTCTGTTCACTTAGACTCCAACAACTATGAAAACCCCTTTAAGTTTGATCCATGGAGATGGGAGGTAATATACAACTATATATGAAAACGTATCTATCATGATTATTTCATATATAATTCATAATCACATAAAACTTGCAGAAAATTGGAGCTGCGGCTAGTAACAACTGTTTTACCCCATTTGGCGGTGGACAGAGATTATGCCCTGGGTTAGAACTCTCTAGGCTAGAGCTTTCTATTTTCCTTCACCATCTTGTCACTACTTACAGGTAAATAGTATATGAGCTTCACTAGAAATTAACTTTTCTTTTTTAAAAGGAAAATAATGATTTTGCGATTTCATTCTGTAATTCTTTTCTTTCAAGCAGATGGGTAGCTGAGACGGATGAAATAATATACTTTCCAACCGTCAAGATGAAAAGAAAGCTGCCAATTAGTGTAGAACCCATTAATGCATGATCTAATCCCGGTGGTGTACAGAGGGATATTATTTTAACATGGGGGATAAAAATAAGAATTAAGGGAAGACAATGGGAAATGTTTTTATGTATTCACTCCTTCTTGTACATCAAGTCCATAGACATCTCTTTATAATGGAATGGAATGGAATTTCAATGTTTATCCAATAAGAAAAGAATTTGTGTTCGTTCTGGGTAGAAGACATAAATGAATACAAATAATATATCTTATAACAAAAAGGGACATTTCAAGAACTGAAATGTTTAGTAACGAAAAAATATTAGCCAAACATTTTTTTAATTTATTTTGTTTTAACATTCATTAATTGTCGTTAGAATTAATACTAGTACTGAATGCAAGCAAGTGGGATGATTAAATAGCTATAACTCTTTCATACCTTGTCTTCTATCAATTAAAATTTTCTCTACTTGGTTGTTCTTTGAAATTTTCATTGTACTTTAAATTCATCTTTTAGATTTTGATTAACCAAATTTAGACTTTTAAATTTCGATTTGTGACTAGTATTTAGTCTCTGAATTTATCTCCATCAATGAGTTGAGTTGGCACATTAAGTTGATCGAGCGACGGTAATCGCAACAGAGGTTGCTTAGAATGGCAACACAAAGAGAAAGTAATAGTCGAGTGATTTGCGCAAGAATGATTTCTCCTATAAAAACTAAAAAGATGTAATTTAATTCGTGAATTTGCACAACTATAAAATGATATCATTTCATATCATGGCAACCTAATGTGTCAATTTAGCTCATTGTTAATGAAGTAAACTCTGAACTAATGCGAGTTACCAATCGAAATTTAAGAATCCAAATTGAGTTAATTGAAGTTGTATGAGTTAATCTAAGACATGATACAAATTTCAGAAGTGATTTTGACTTTTGAGTGTTAACTCATCCGCTGTGCGTTTTGCGTTGCTTTCGGCCCCATGCCGTGAAATCAGCTCGGGCTCTGCTACAGCCTACTAAAACTTTTCAATATTCAATACCATAAAAAAAAAAGGAAAAAAAAAACCTCTTCAATATTAGCGCAAAGTGAAGATGCTCCGCTTATGCATGCAGCTTAAACTATTTTATACCTATGGGGATTGGGGCCTATTATTGCCGAGAAAGAAAATAGGGCAAACTATCGCCATAAAATGTGGTATTACTTAATTAAATTCATTACTGCTATTTATATATTAAATCAACTATCTTATTTGTCTATAAATATATATTTTATATTTTAATATATATTATATATTAGTGATTTTTTTTTGTTTTTTACGATATTTTTTAGCGGCAAATCAAGAATTAATCAACTGTAAATTACTGTTAGGAGCGGCAAACGGGCTAGCCCGTATCGTCCCGTCTAGTAAGACAATCCCAAATGTATACCCCTACCTAATGGTAGATTAACAGCCAAACTTACTTATTTTTGTTTTTGTTTTTAAATTATTAAATATTAAAAAATATATAATTTTACAAATATTTTAATAAACTTATAAATTTTAAAGACAAAAAAATTATCATTTTTAAATTTTAAATATCTAATAAACATAATTATTAATCAAGGTTTGGAAGTAAAATAATAGAATAGCAGTCTTGTTAGGTAACTCCCGCGCTATCGAAATCCGCCAAAACCCGTGGGTTAGGCGGTGCAAGTTAAACTTGCGGTCTCAAAGTTATAGTTCAGTCCGCCTCTTTTGGCGAGTTACGATACGGCGGATTTTAGCGCGTTTAATGCCCCTAATTGCTGCATGCACAAGGCTGAATTTGAATTCCAAAACTTACTTTAAGTGAACTGGTGAATTAACCTTTGATATTAGTGACTAATTTTAATAAGGAAAAGGATGAGGAGCCAATAAAATATTTGTACAATGTGTACAATGAAGATTTATGGAGTACTAGAGATATAACCATTAGTTTTATCTTTTGTGATAAGTAGTATTATGACATGGTATTAGAGCTCTAGATCTGAAAGGTCAAGAGTTCAATCCTTCGTGAATCCAAAAATCAGTTTAAGCGGAGAGATGTTTATTATCCCTAGTACTCGGATAGTTATTCTAAATAGTATAGAAGATGTCCATTTTGTAACTCATATAGCCCATTGTGTACATTATACAAATAAGTCATTGTGTCCCTAGCGGGCTCTTTTAATATAAGTCTAAGAATTAAATTTAGGGGTATGAAAAGCAAAATCTGCATGTTATCTCTCACTATGTTAGGAACTTTCACATGCTTCATCATAAACACACAGAAGCTTAGAAAGAAGAAATTATTAGTATTTGTTAAACTTTACAATAAATTATGCAAGTCCTACAATAAACATAGCGAATCGTTATAAACAAAATAACTCTGCATGAATTTGTTACCCAGTTTCAGGCTTTCACTAATGCAAAAATTCAAAGGTTTTAATATCATCAAGACCTTCACTTTGATTTCAATTTGAATCTCTTTTTCTTTTCTTTATATATGTAAGGCCTGCATTCCATGGAGCAGTTGCTAACCAGGGGGCACTAGCCATCATCTTCATCAAATCTATCTTCATTAGAGTTCTTGCGACAGTCATGAAAATATATGCCAGCTCCATTGAACAATGAGAGCAAATGCAGCAATTCCTCAATAGAAAGTTTGGAAGGCCGTTTGTCTTCATACCCTCCCGTTTTAAGCACCCCAATAATCTTTTCCTTAAAAGACCTCTGAGACCCCCCTTCATCATGATCATGATCATCTTCTTCTTCTTCTTCAGCAAAACCAGACACATTGGACAGTTTGGACAAGCTTAAAAGTTTGGACTTTTGCTTAAAGGTGGCCCCAAGTGTCTTGTTCTTCCTGCTAAAACAAGTCCTGGTGAAGGCCCTCCACTCACGCATATCAACATCTGGAACCTGATCCTTGGGGCGGATTATGACAACAGAGGAATCAACTTTGGGGCATGGCAGAAAGTCCCTCTTGCTTACATCCATGACAAACTCCACGTCAGCCACAAGCTTCACGTTCACCGCCAATCGGTTGAACTCAGAGTCACCGGGATTAGCCAGTAACCTTCCAGCAAACTCCTTCTGAAGCAGAAGAGTTGCACTCCTAAATGGGCTTGCCCCATACACCAGTTTCATCAGAAGAGGTGACGAAATCCCATAAGGAATGTTCGCCACCACGAGATCAAAGTGTGGGAATCGTATTCGCAACGCATCTTTTTGTATAACCTGAAATCCCCAAGGAGAAAAATAAAAACTTTGGTTGAGGCATTTCATCGAACATGTGGATGACTAAAAGAAGTAACGTTAGAAAACTTTTACGTTGAGCTTGTGGCGGAGGCCGTGTTGTAGGACGCGCTTCTCGAGTACATGTACCATGCGATCGTCGATCTCGACGGCGACGACCCTGTGGGCGGCTTCTAGAAGCTTGAGGGTGAGGTTGCCGGTGCCGGGTCCTATCTCGAGGACAGTGTCAGTGGGATTGATAGCGGACCTCCGAACGATGGTGTCGAGAATTCGAGGGTTGACGAGAATGTGTTGACCTCTGCTCTTGTAGAAACGAAAGCTCTCTTCTTTTTCACTATTGCCACCGCCACCATTGTTGACATCGTGGTGGTGGAGTTGCCGCGGTGACAGTTTTTGTAGACTATAGGGGATTAACCCAAGGACGCGCCTTGGGGCTCCAAGCATGGTCAGGTACCACTGCTTGCTTCTTCGCGACGTTGGACATAGATCTTCTCTTGATTGGGCCGTATTGAAGCCCAAACGATCTTAACCAAGCCCATATAGTTTTCCTTTTTGTATCTGGGCCCAAATAAGTACCTTTCTCCTTTTTCTTTATCTAAATATAGTTTGTTCTCATATGTTGTTGGAGATGTAATAGGATTATTATTGTCAAATGTATATTTGTAATCATTCAATAAACTAATAGGTCAGCGTACCATATTTGATAGCATCAGCAAGTAGTGAGAGTGAATTGGATAAAAGGCATACGTACTCATTATTATGTATAAATATTGTGGGACACAAGCAGGGTTGAGTAGTTGAAGATGATGGCAAATTAGATTGGAGCCATATACTTTGTCAGTTTGTCTATTCATGAATGGGGGGACAACTGGGGGCTAAAGTAAAACGAAAGAACTTGAGAACAAAGCATGGAGCAAATCAATTATTGTTACAAAGTTTACGGGGAATTCCTAATTCATAATTTATGGCAAGTATGCCAGCCACGCTCTTCTCAGTCCCTTTGAATGCATGCTTTAATTTACTTTTCGTTGACCATTCCTTCCAAATACAAAATAATTGTTCCTTGCTCCTTGCTTTGCTTTGCTTTTGGGTTTACTTCCCATGCCAATGATTTATACATAGCTTCATTTACGTTGTCCTTCCTATGACACACTATATATATAACAACATAATTTTGGCGGTTGCTATTTACCTTTACCTGCCCCGTGTTCTAAAGGAGTGACATACGAAATTGGAATGGATTTGATTCAAATGTTGTCTCCTTACAAGATTAGTTTCCAGAGTATTATTATAATCGTCCACTACTAAAATTATTATGACATAAAGACAACAATAATATATTATAAAGAACATTAGGCCAACCTAATAACTACTTATATTAACATTATCGAGGCAAAAAGGACTAGTTTAATTCTAGATCGAACAATTAAGAGAAAAAGAAAAGATATTGCAAAAACAAGCTTTTTGTGGCGCCATGTATAGAGAGGAATTCATTGTTCCCGCCAAAACCAAAATGGAGAATAAAGTCCGATTGGTCTGATTATTGAAAAAGCGAACGCAATATCAATACGACATGTGGACCAAATTCTAGGTTGGGCAACTTTACGCCATATAAAAATTAGAACCCATTACTCCATTAACTTTGTCAAATAGTAGTGGCTGCCTAACCCTAACCCCATAGTATTACGTATTATATACACTGCCATTACATATATTATATTCTAAAGGGTCCTGAAATAACTAAACAGAAAAGAATAGTGCACTATACTAATCGTTTTGAATAAATCTTACAGTCGAAGGAATCTCCATGGAGGCCAGCAGGCTCATTCAAAATGTTAAATAATGAAACTCTTTTTTTCTTCCCAAGTATATATTCAGCATGTTTGGTCGTGGGGGTTTACAATACAACCACACCTTTTAAACAACATCTATTAATTAATGAATAGATTAAGTTATGGTGGTTAAAAGTTAGTTGTGATTAAATTCCGTATTTCAAGAATTAGTTAGAGTTCGTTATTAGCTGCTGTCACATTCGATAGCTACCTGAACTCCTGAAGTGTACTTGTGTATACAAAGTCTTCATAAAAACCAACTATATATTATTCCATTTAATATGCATACGAGAATAATTTCTTCTCTATTTTTCTCTTTAATTTTTAATTAGTTGAGTAAACTTTCCTTTAATGACAAAAATTTGAGAGTGAGGAATAAAATACAGAAGAAAATAAAGAAAAAACAAAGCCATAAGTGTTTTTGACACTTGACTAAAGTTTGGCTAAGATATAACTATTTACCTAATTTTGTTTTGTACTTCAGTTATCAACTATGTTAGGTATATATTAAAATAAGCTATTAATATAAAATATATATTAAAATATAAAATATATATTAAAAATAAATTAAATAATAATTATATTTATACATAAATATAAAATAACTGATTTTAATAGTTAATTTTTATATATAAATAATATTTTTGGTCAGTTATTTTTCTGTATTTTAATTTGTTTGAGAGCCTTTCACTGCATTCTGTTATAGAGTTTCAATCCACAACTCTTACATTATCAGGTTACGCTTCCTAGTTGATTTCACGTAGCAAAAATACTGTTTATTTCAAGAGTCGAATTCGGCTCAATAATTTGGATATGGAAAAGCTGGTGGTGATTTGGCTAGAAATGGGAGAACCATGTGTATTACTGTATTGTGGACATGTGTAATGCAAGATCAACACGTGGGGGGCGTGTTGCCTGCTACACGCAGGGGGCGTGAAGAGACGTGGCGGAACCTCGTTGGTTGGAGCCCGAATCACGCCGGGGGCGTGTTGCCACAGCACGGGAAAGGCGTGCTGTCGTGGCGCAATGTCATTGGCTGGAGACGGAATCACGCCGGGGGCGTGTTGACTCAGCACGGGGGGCGTGGTGACGTGGAGCTAGCACGCGGTGGGCGTGATGATTCAGCACGGGGGGCGTGATGACACGTGGCAACACTTGATTGGCTGCGGCAGGCAGCACGTGGGGGGCGTGGTGAATGCTCCATCTATATATAGGCAGAGTTGGACTTTATTTTCATTCTGAGTAAGAGTGTGTGAGTGTTCTTTGAGTGTTTTGTAAGTGTAGGTAGTGCAATGGAGGGTACCGCAAAGTTGGTGGTGTATCGCAACGGTGAAATAATTCGCAATACTCATGAGGGAGTGAGGTTTGTCTGCTAGAATCCGTTTTCGTTTGTGGTTCCATTCACCATGACGTTAATGGAGCTTCAGAACGGTCTCTGTCAAAGTATGGAGAACGGTACGTTAATGAGAGTGAGCAGAATTTTGTACCGGAATCCAGTTATAGTATTTGGTGGTCTAATACAATTTGATACCATGCCGATCACTGACGAAGGGAGTATGCAGAATATGTTTCAAATTTATCGGCTACCCTGACTGTGCTCCGGTGGCTGTGGTACATAATATGGAAACGGCTGAAACATTGCATGCTGATCTGGCTGTGGCTGCTGAGGAACATACTCCTGTGGGGCAGGTGGCTGTGGTACATGTGGCTGTGGATCCTGAGAAACGTACTCCGACAATCTCAGTAGATGCCCATATGAGCGCATGTACCAATCCCGATACTCCATGGTCGGACTAAAATCCCAGGTCGGAAGGGGGTGCAGATCCCGCAGGCGAGTGTTTCGCCTGTTGCCCCACTCCTCTATCCATGCCCCATGAATAACTGTCCAGTCATGAAGCTGTACTCCGCGAAGAGCCATGCAATGCAGGTCCAGTGGAATATCCCTTGCTCCTTGCGGGGTAGGTTGTGAATACCCAAACTGACGCATCACTCGATCCACAGGGTGCCATTCGATGCACTCAAACGACATCAACGGAGCAACGGTGTCACACACATCGAGATGTCCGTGTAGCTCGTCGGGCACGATCAATCCGGCGTACGGCCGCCACTCAAACTGCCAATCATAATTCGTATGTCAGAACCCTAACTTTACTATTTGGAAATAGGATTCACAAGAAACATAAATGTTTACCTCCTGCATGTAGTCTATATGATGCCTAAATGTCACTACAGTATTCGATGACCACGCTGTGGGGTGCGCCGAATGACTCCACCTGAAACATGATTCATTGAAAAGATTTACATATGTAACCCTAAATCAAACATGCAACGTGAATATAACACAAGACTAAAATAAGAATTATTACCTCTTTGCAACTGGTATCTCAGCGGGTGGAAGGGTGTTCCTCGGTACGGGCGCAAGACATGGCATTCGCTCCCAAGCCCAAACAAACAACAAATTGAGAGGTCCATCCATCTCCTTTGTATCAAATCGTGATGCACGGCACAATGCTCTATAAAGATGTGCAAGACATGCTGAACCCCAACTGTAAGTATGGATCCGATCGAAATCTCGAAGCAAAGGTAGATACTTCGCATGGGCGTATGCGGTCGACTTATCCGCGAATAAGGTCGACCCCAACAAGTAGAAGATATGACATCTGACATATCGCCTAATGGAATTCTCAGTGTCTAACGGCTCCGCGTCTCTGACACGTCTTACCCAAGCCAACTTTATATAGGATTTTGAAAAACTACTGACTTCTGGCTCCCGACCAAATATGGCGTAACTCTGGCTTCGCACGAAGTCGGCACTACTGTCTGTCCATCCACTCACAGCCTCTCCGTCAATGGGTAGGCCAAATATATAAGCGACATCTTCCAACGTCACTGTAATCTCACTCACAGGCATCACGAAGGTGTGAGTCTCTGGCCTCCACCTTTCGACCAGAGCAGCTAATAACGGATAAAATCCACGTATTATCCCAATCTTTGAGACGTGGTAGAATCCCGTGGTGCGTAGGTAGTTTTCTACCATCGGATTCCACGTCTGTGGTGGATCCAGTTTACGCACCAATAAATTCCTGTTAGGCTGCATAAAAAAATTTGTTATTAATAATTATTAATATTCAAATTATTAATATTAAAAAAAATAATTAAATAAATTATATATTAACATTTATCTATTTCTTTACTTACCTACTGTAAAATAAATAAATATTAATAAATAAATTAAATTAAACAATTCACTGAACTACTAATTTTCTTTGTTTACTGCCAAACATTATTTTTAAAAATAAATAAATATATAATTCTTTTTTTTTTTTAACATAAACAAATAATATTTTTAATTTTATTTATTTATTTGTCAAAATACGTATTTGTAAGAATATTTCTTTTTTCATAGATAGTTCACAGAGCCGACTTCATACATATTTATTTATCTATTTATTTTAATTAATTTTTATAAATACTGAAAATTATTATTTTGTCTTAAAAAATTCAAATATTTATTATTTATGCATTACTTTCGTTAATAACCACAACAAAATTTATATATTCAAAAAAAAATTTATGATAATACTAAAAAAATTTATATACAAAAAAATATAATTATATTTTACAGATTCAAATTTTATTCTAACACAGTATATAAAAAAAATAAATGGGCCTTTTTCTATATATTTATAAAATACTAACAACAACAATATTTAAAAAATTTCAGCATATAAAAAATTAAAATTTATCAACTTACATAAATTGGATGCTCCAAATAGTTGATAATATGTTCTTCAGCCGCCGCATAATTACGTACCATTTTTTTAAATTTTTATAATTTCTTTTTTCCTACAAATACCCTAACTAATTACACCTTCACTACTACTACTATTACTCAAACTACCCACTTTCTAATTTAACACTCACTCACTCAACCGACCCACACTGCCTTCTTTTTTTTGTATTTCCCTTTCTTCCTTCAAAACTTCATGCCTCAGTCTCCTATCTTCAATGGAAGAAGAAGATGAATTTATAGGGCTGGCCACTGGTTACCGGGGAGGGGGGGTGTTCTCTGCATGCAGGCAGGCCTGCAACACGCCTCCCGCGTGATTCTGCCCTTCTTCGGAACTCAACAAGCTTCACGGTCTTCAACGCTTCTCGCCCTCCGTGTTGTCAGTCTCGCCACTTCATCACGTCCCCCGCGTGTTGCGGGGGTTCCGCCACGTCGCCGGCTTTGTATGGCTATCACGCCCCCGACGTGTTGTCCCTGACACCACCTCCACGCAAAACACTCATCTCACTCATATTGGGCCAATACACCAACAATGTTTCCATACAGAAAATAATTTCCGGTCGAATTCTGTTAGTAATATAAAATCTTAATTAGTTAATAGAAGAGAAATTCACTGAAACAACAATAGATCCAAATGAGTCATGCCAAATTCACTCAGAGCCTCAGAGTAGGTGCGGCTTACAATTCATGCTACCTATAAATTCATAAAAGTAAAAATATCATTCAGAACATACATAATCACATCATACAGCAACGAATACAACACTTGTTTCGTCGCACTGCTAGCCACCTTCGCCGCCATTTGTCGCTTTAATGCCTTATGCATGGTGAATGAGTTAGAAAAATGTTTTTATTATATATTAAACTACTCTTACACCTTTAGCCATAACAACAATAAAAAAGTTGTATGAGCCACAAATTCATCTCAAACAGAATACAAAAATTCAATTATAATTTTAGTCTTTATCTTATTTTTATTTTATTTTTATTTGCTTTTATCTTTTATAGGTTAATGATTTATATATACTTAGTTTTACCTTTATAATTTACACTACAATTCAATCAATCAACAATCAATAAAAGTTCGCATTCTTTTCTTTTCTTATTCTTTCACAATTTTATCATTATACTGAATAAAAATATGAATTATGCTAACCAATAATTTTCTTGAACAATATAAACAATCACCAATCAAATAAAAAATATTATATATCTCCAAATTACCCACCTAAATCTTAATATTAGAATAACTATTCGTACACCTAGTGAAATAAATATCTAATATATCCATTATTCAAATTGTTTAATATTTTTATTGTCTACCTCTATTTTTTCTAAAAATATAATATTGTAATTTCTCATAGGAAAACAAGCTTTACTTAAATTTACTCTTTCTATCAGGGTATACTTTAATACTTATGTTAACTCCATTATCTTTAATATTAATTCACGTGTATAAATTTTAATAAATATAAAATAATACTGATTTAGGTATATAAATTTTAATAAATATAAAGTATTGATTCTAAATAATAACATTTGCTGATTCTATTGTATTGTTGATTAAATACAAATATAATTTTTATGATAATAGTCAATATATCAATAGTTAATATATCAAAAATAAATTATGATATTAAGCAAGTATGCATGTTATTTTATGAGAACAATTTCGTTATGTTATCCACAGTATTTTAATTAATTTTTGATAATTTTTATTTATAGTTATATTTAATAAAAATAAAATATCTTTATATATATATTTTTAAAATATATTTATATATATATATATTTAAAATATAATAATTAATTATTATTAATAATAAATTAGATAGTATATTCGTACCCTATATTTTTCCATATGGGAAAGGTACAAGGTAGTAGAGGACAAGGATATGAGGCAATAGGCATTAATTGAGATAATAATGTGTGTATATAATCCCACAAAGCACAAAGATCCTCGTGATTTTGTGTGAACCAGGGCCATTTCTCCTCCACCTTCCTGTGCGTGATCCCAAAGCTCAACGGACCGACGTTAACGGCGATAGGATCCCAGGAGCCACAAGCCCACTACCCTAACGGTGTTAATCACCCGCTTTGCTTCATGCGTGGCACGTGCTGGGGCTCTACTTTCATAGTGGTGGGCCCCATAAATGCATGAATCCGTTATGACGTGGACCACTAACGTCCATCCCTTTAGCCACTCACGTCTTGTATTCCTCTTTTCTTTCTTCAACCACTTAGAATCAATTTTTCGAGTGGTTAGTGGTTATTCATACCAAAGGACGATCTTTTAATACGTATTATATTGAACAATTTTAAATAGTTTTTTTATGGAAACAAAATATTTTCTTTTTCAACATGCTTTATCGACAAGCAGAAATGACCCATATATATCATTTTGATATATAGCAAAAATAAGATATATTCTTTTTCGGGATATTGTATATTTTCCATTATTGCAAACTGAAAGTGTACAATATTTGGTTTGGGCCTGCTACACATACAAGCCTACAAGCATATAAGTTGGCCCAGCCCAAAGAGAAATCACGCGCACCAAAAGAGATAACATGGCGCGTCAAAGTCACGCGCTCAACACTCAAACGGTTACGTATGGCAGACTCTTCCACTTCTTCCACTTCTTCCATTTCTCAAGGCACTTTGAAAACAAGGAAACTCTCCCATTTTCGAGCGAAAATCAAAGTTCAAAATATACAAATCGTTCTTCGAAACCTCCATCAAAACACCATCAAACTCTCCGTGAAGAATCTGAACAGAAAACAAAGCAACAATACTCAACGTAAGTTCATTAAGATTCCTGTATATTTTACTTTTCTTCTACGTCGTTCTTCTAGGGTTTACTATTATTCTTGCTTCTTTGTTACAATGTTCTAAGTTCTACGTCGTTCTTCTAAGTTCTACGTCGTTCTACGTTGTTGTTCTAAGTTCTCTTGTTATTGTTGTTGATTTTTGGGGGTTTATTCCGTAGATTCGGGGGTGTATACTGCTTAACCTTGTAATGTGGCTTGATATTGAAGCATGGTTGAGTGATCTGACTAATATCTATACGCATGTATCTGAATAATATCTATGGGTGTATCTCACTGTTATCAATGGGTGTATCTTGCTGATATCTTTGGGTGTATCTGAATCATATATATGGGTGTATCTTACTGTTATCAATGGGTGTATCTAATTGTTATTAATGGGTGTATCTGACTCATATATATATGGGTGTATCTTACTGTTTTCTTTGGGTGTATTGTTCGTTTCAGAGAAAATGGCAGCAAGAAACCAAACAAAAGACCTTAAGTGTGCCACACATCTCCTGAGTGATAAGTTCAGAAACATGACTGAGGAGAAGAAGGCAATTGTGAGGGATCTTGGATTCGGTGGGTTGATGCACATCCCACCACTAAGGGTGGATCACCAACTCTTAAGGGAGCTGGCAAACAACTTCAAACTTGGGGAGAACAAACTGAAGACAGGATATGGTTCTTTCCAAATAACACCAAGAAAAATAGGTCATGCACTTGGCATCAATGCAACAGATAACTAGCTTAAAATTATAGGTGTATATTAAGTTGTTGCTTGGGTCTATATAAGTTGATGCTTGGGTGTTTTTGAACCGACTTGGATACTTTGTTGTCTTCCTTTTTGTAGGAGATCTATTTCCTGAGAAAGTTGAGTATAAGAAACTTTCTGATGATGACAAAATAATTTATAGAAGATTCCAGGGTAAGACCCTCAAAAGTCTTACTGATGAAATGATGGAAATCGGCGTTGGCAACGAAGAGGAACGCCTGATGTTCAAGAGGATATTCATCCTCTACATACAGATGGCGTTCCTTTTCCCAACAACGATAAACAAAATATCGTCCGTGCACCTGGCCCCAATTTTTAAGATGGACGGCATATCAGAGAGAAACTGGGGGGGGGCATGTTTTGACCTTCATGGTCAAGGGCATCACAGACTACCAGGAGAAGAAGAAGAAATCAATTAATGGCTGCCTCTTCGCCCTCATGATAATCTACTTTCATCTTTCAAAAAACAAAGGCAAAAACAGGACTCAAAGACCACCAAAGCCCTGGATTGCCAACTGGACTAAGGAGTAGTTGGTGGAAAGAATGTCTGCAGAAAGACAGGAAATTTTGATAAGTAAACATAATAAGTTGGGTGTATTTTATTTACCTGAATGCTGCTAACTAAAATATCTCATGTTTCAGGGGATTCTGAAGATCGCAGAGACAAGAGAAAAAATGAAAAAAAAAAAGAAAAAAAAGAAAAAAAAAACAAGAAATCAAAAAAACAAAAAAAGGAAGGCGAGTCCAACTTCGTCTTCGGAGACAAAAACTACTGACAGTGACACTTCTACCTCTGAGTCTGAGGCTCAAGAAGACTCAGAGGATTCAGGAAGAAAACACCCCAGCAAAAAGGGGAAAAAGTAAGAACCATACTTGGGTATAATTTCTTTTTCGAGTTGGGTGTATTTTGTTTGATCACGTTGGGTGTATGTAGTTTATTAAGCAGCGTGTGTTTCGTTTGCTGCGTTGGGTGTATATTTAATATTCAGTTGGGTGTATCTTGTGAATTCATTTGGGTGTATTTTTAGTATGTTCTAAATGATGATTGTTTGCCTTCCAGAATGGACTTCAGAAAAAGAAAGCAGAAGCAAGAGGAGTCAGATTCTGATTCAGAATCTGAATCTGAACCAAGTGATGAGTAATGTCCTGAAATTATTACTCCTTTCTTTTGGCTTCATTATAAAGATTTCGTGTATTAATTGAAGTGTCTATTATTAACTTATAGGAGTGAAGAATCATCACCTGCGGAGAAGGAGAAGAAAAAGAAAAAACCAAAAACAACACCAAAAGAGTAAGCACTTCTTTCATTAATATTCTGTGATAAAATTAATTTTTTATTTCTGATTGGTATTCTTTTTTTTTCCACCCAGAACACAACAAAAAAAGAAAAAAGTTGTTGTGGAGGATTCACCTCCTGAAGAAGATCAATACTTTGACGGGTACAGTACCTCGTAAGCTATATTACGGTCTATCATCGTAATTATTTTTGTTAACATCTTATTTTATGAATGTAGTGAGAGATATGAAATATCAAGTGACGAAATCGATGAATGGCTAAGGAAAAACGTTGATAAATCTGCTGCGGAGGGATATGTCTTGCGGGGCTGTGTATTTGAGATTTTTGTCTGTTTTGTTTGCTAATAATTGTATCTTGTTTCGCAGGGAGAACCTAGCTGACCTGCGATCGACAGAAGGTCGCTATGTGTCCTCTGAAACGTAAGAACCTTTATTATTTAATAAAATCTTGTTATCATGATTTGAATGTATTTTCTGGAAACATTTGGATTTATTTTGTGGATCAAGTTGGGTGTATGTTGTTTACTAGGGATATTTCGTTTGTTTTGTTGGGTGTATATTGTCCATTCGGTTGGTTGTATCTTGTGCATTCATTTGGGTGTATTTTATACCTGTATCTTATTTTGTCTGAATAACATGAAATCTGTTTAGACTACCGGCTGTGAACTTGGGAAGTGATGATCCTTCCTCTCAAGGACGCACAGAACAGAGTAGCGTAAACCAGCCATCGCAGAGCATGTAATTTCTCTTTCAAATAACCGTAACTTTTGTTCTTCTATTACCTTCTACTTCTAATTCTGTATATATTTTTTTGCCCTTTATTATTTTATTCAAGAAAAAAAAGGCAGCAAAAAAAAGCAAAAACTGCAACTATGTAAGTTCTCAAAAAACAAAGCCTGTCTTCTTTTTGAATTGTTCGGGTGTATTTTTTACCTTTTTTGGGTTATTTTAGGTTGAGTCCGACTGACTCGAATATGATGGTTGTGAGGGAACAAACACCGTCGGAAGCGCTTGCAATGTGAGTTTTCCAAGAATATTTCAACCTTATAACCTTATTATTTTCAAAGGCGTTGTTAACCTTTCATTTTTCTTCTTGTTTAGAGTCCCGATCCAGGTTTTTGTGCCGGCATCCCAAACAACCCCTGAGACAGATTTCGAACCAACCCCTATGCTACGGATTGAAGGGACTACAGAAAAGTAAGAAATAGTATTGGGTGTATATTTGTTTAGGGTTTGGGTGTATATTTGCATACAGTTTGGGTGTATATTGTTCCTGATCAATTTTTTCTTTACGCCATGATTAATTTTGTGTTACTGTGCAGCACTCCTGAATCCCCCAAGAAACTTCAAGAAACCACACCCACGCTTCTCCCAGCTCCAACTAAAATGTAAGTTCATCAGACTAAAATCAATCTTTGCTTATCATCCGTATATTATTATTCTTACTCTTATTCTTATACATCATGACACAGTCATCCAGCCGCAGAAGACGCTGCTGCCCTGTTGATGATGGCACGGACAGCAACCTATGTTCCTAAAACAGATTCAGGGATGCCATCATTCAGCCTTGGACTGACTGATTCAAGCCAGGAGGGGGCGTCAACGCAGGAGACAGAAAGGGAAAAATCTCCAGAAACTGCAAGTATGCTAGAACAATTAGACACTTTGGTCCAAAAATTAGCAAGCAATGCGGCGAAGGGAACAAACGAAAGTCCACAAATTCAGAAGGAGACTGTGGGAGAAAGTTCTGCAAAGTTTGAAACTCCAGGGGGAATAAATCAAATTACAGATGATATGAAACAAAAGTGCTACATCTGGGGGACGAGACTGAAGGAAGACGCAAATGGCAATACTGACGAGTATGAGGAGATTTGCAATCTGATTGGCAAAGGAGAATACATTTTGATCAGATCGCACCTTGCATCCCTCCAGGCAAAAAGTGATATAGAATCTCAGGTAATATTAGACTAACATTAATGTTTTTACACCAAAGTAAACTGCAATGTTTATTAATGTAAAATTGATTTCGGCATATATTTCTAGATTGTATCTGCCATCTGCCTCATCCTAAACCAGAAAAATGAAAAGAGATTTCAGGAACAAATATACTGTCTCCTCCCCGATATTGTGGTAAGTGTTACTTCTACGAACTTTTGGTGTATTTTCTGCAATGATTTGGGTGTATTTTTTGGGTTCGATTGGGTGTAAGTTGTGTATTTTCAGTATTTCATTTCTTGTTTTGCAATTCTTGCAGAGCATGGCACTTTCGGATCACCCAAAGGGGGAATTCATATCCCCGAAAACGGAAAAGGAATTCAGGGTGGAAGCCTACCCGAGTTTCATTCACTTCATAGATAGAAAAAAATTAAGTTCGCATCCATATGTAAGTTTTCGTTTGCTAAATTTGTTAGTACGCTTATTTATTTAATTATATGCCAAATAAAATAACACACTGTTGAAATGTGGCAATCCTTCAGATTTTTGCTCCTATTTACCACTCGGGACATTGGTGGTTATGGCTAATAAATACAACAAAGCGGAAATGTCAAATACTTGACCCGCTACACAAAAAAGCTCCAAGCGATGAGAGAAAGGACATTAATAAATTCACTGTAAGTTGCCTCTGTCTTCTTTACTTTAATAGATAGGTCTATTTCGAAGGTTGTGTTGGGTGTATATTTCATATTCAGTTGGGTGTATCCTGTGCATTCATTCGGGTGTACTACTGATTTGTTTTGGTATTTAAGGGATATGTATTTTCAAGATTGATAACATATGCCGGCGAAAAACCTCTGGAGAAAGGCGAGAAGGAAAAGGAAATTAAAGCATCATATGTTAAAATATCAGGGCAAAAAACAAGGTATAAATTTGTGAGTCTGAACATTAAACTTTCCTAAATGAGATTTGTAATTTATTTTCTTCGTTTTCAGCTATGACTGCGCTATCTACGTTATGAAGTGGCTTGAGTTAATTGAGCCGGAAAACATCAAAAAGGGGAAGTATGAATGGGATAATTGGCCACAGGTAACTGTCTTTAGAACTATATAACTCTGTATTACTTTACTGAATTAATATTGCTGTTTAAAGAGAATATACTTTTTAATTGTAGGAGGAGGTGGACCACTATAGAGTGGAGTATGCTTCCCGGATACTATTCAGTGAGATGAATAAACAGAGAGATCGGGCAATTAGAGAGAGTAGTGCTATAAGGCTGTCGAAGCCATCCTCTGTATTATTGAGTCTGTTTTGTCAGATTAATTCTGCTGATATAGAAACTGGGTAATCCAACTGCTGCGTAGTTTGTAATTTAAACAAATGATGTAAATATTTGCCAATTATCAACAACTTCTATTCCATGTATATTTTTTCCCATAGTTAAACTATCTGTGCTGGTAAACTGTCTGTGATGTATTTAAAAACTGTATTACAGGTGGTGAACGCAAATTATAAACTGTTACACCCAACGCAAGTCTAATAATACACCCAAGATTGCGTAAACTATACACCCAACTGTCTGCGCTGTACTCAAAATGTATGAATTACATGTACTAAAATATGAAGAAAAACATCAAATGAAATATACACCCATAACCTGCGAATTTTTACAGCTTTTGTTCTATATGTATCTATATATGTGTCTATATGTAAATTGTGAATTAACAAAAATACACCCAAAAGAAACAGAGCTTTTACACCCATATTCTATAAAACTATACACCCAAAGAATTATCCCCTGCCGCTGGTACCCTGAGCTGATAATTCATAACGTGTCATTGATATTGGTTGGAATTTGAATGCGCCGCTGATGCAGCATCAAACACGTTTATCTGAATATAACACTCACACATTAGCTAAACTATTAACGACAAAAATAAACTCAATTGCCACAAATTTAAAGAACATTTCCTTGTACCTCGCTTAAAACTTTCGTCTTCTTCTTCTTTATGGCATTTGCAATCTGTTTCTCTAGCTTTGAACCTAGCCTGTTTTTTGGACGTCCTCTTGTTCGAATCCTTGGCGGGCTTTGAAGCTCGTTAACGGATTCCAAGTTGGCGTCTTCGTGGGATAAAGAATATCTCCCCTTTCTTTTGGCTTCTAATGCTTCCATCTCGGCCATGATGTTATTGTACGTACGGTGTAGAATTGCAGTCAGCTCCTCCGATTCGGAGGCAAATTCGCAAATATTTTGCGAACGAAAAACCAATTGGTCGAACCTCTTGCTTCTTGGCTCCATTAGTGGCTCGTCGTGGCTGCTCTTGATGTGTGTGTGTCGCCTCTTTACCTTCTTGCTCCATCGTTCCAGTATATATCTAGGGGACACTTGGCTTACTTGTTCGAAGCTTAACACGCTTAGTGCGTGACGGCACAGTATCCCTCTTGACTCGAATAATAAGCATTGGCATTTTACCTCGGCTGCGACTGAGTCGTAGGTAACAGCGAACTTGTTGAATATTGAGCTGGAAACTTGTTCTCCGACTTCGTATATTGAATAGCCTAGAGCGGAATTCTTTAATCTGGTGATGCAATTCGCCTTTCCTCTGAATTGCGCTTGGACTTCCCTAAACTTTGCATGAGTGTACGCATCTTGAAACTGAGCTTCAATGGAGGATTTGGTTGCACACGGTATGACCGTATGAAAATCTGCAGCGTCTGATTCTCTCTCTGCTTGCTCCCTGCTTCCGAGGCAATTATCGTATTGTTTGACGAACTGAATAAGCGAGCTGTTCCGGGTGATGTACTTGTTAAAAAATGAATGCATGCTCTCGCTCCTTTGTGTGCTTCTCATCCCTGCCCAGAAGTGGTGATCCAGATAGATAGGAACCCATATGTGACAGTCTTCGTACAGATTTGCATAAAACACCCAAACACAAACTGTAAAATACACCCGAGAGAACATACAATTTACACATCTGCTGCAGATTTTAAAAACACATTACCTGAAAGCCACTTGTTGTCCGCAAGACCAAAATTTAGCAGAAAATCGTTCCAATTCCTATCGAATGAGTCTTTGCTATGAGAGTTTCAAACAACATGGCTCATTTCTTGTTCGATATCCGCATGTCCCTTGTACCCGTTTAATTTGCTTGGAATCTTCTTCATGATGTGCCAAATACACCAGCGGTGAACTGTTGTTGGTATACAGGCCTCTAAAGCCCTTTTCATTGATGCGCACTGATCGGTGAGAAACCCTTTCAGAGCGTTTCCTCCCATGCAACGAAGCCAGCATTGAAATAACCATTTGAATGATTCAATTTCTTCGTTCTTCATCAAAGAGCATCCGAGAAGTGTTGACTGACCGTGGTGATTCACCCCGACAAAAGAACCACAGACCAAATTATACCTGAAACAAATTACCATGGTCCAGAATGCAAAATCATTAGGTACACCCTAACAAATGCTTCGAATACACCCAATGAAACAGCCAATATACACCTCTACTGCGGATTCGTAAAAATAAATTAATTTAGCATCATAAACAGGGACAGTTTGTTACCTGTTTGTATTGTAGGTGGTGTCGAATGAAATGACGTCTCCGAAATACTCAAAGGCGGCTCTGCTTCTGGCATCGGCCCAAAAAGCCAGCTTAATCGATTGATCCTCCTCAAGTTCGAGCTCAAAAAAGAAATTCGGATTCTTCTCTTTCATTCTTAAGAAATATTTCCCAAATTCCTTTGCATCTTCTTGTTCGGAAACATTCCGCACTTCCCTGGTAATGTAATTCCTCACGTCCTTTTCGATAAAGTTTAACTCGCGGTGACCCCCGGCAGCAGCAACAAATGATTGGTAGGTTTTGCTTGGTCTGATACCAGCCTCCTCGTTATTCTCTATCGTACGACGAATGGACATGCTTAGTTCCCTGTGCTGTTTGAGCATCTCTGCTTTGCTTGGACAGCAGGGGTGTGAATGATCCAGCACAACCTTTGAAATGATCCAAGCACCGACATCCTTCAATGTGTGTATATAAATTCTTGCAGGACAGTTTAGACCGGCTGTCGGATTGGTCTTCTCGGTCGGAGATATTTTAGATTTCCATTTTTCCTCTCTGCTACATGTAATCAGTTGATTCTTAATCTCGTTTCCCTTCCTATTTGTGCACCGAACTCTTGTAGAGAAACCTGCAGCCTTGGCGTAGTCCCTGTAAAATTTTCCAACATCTTTAAGGGTGGTAAAGGTCATTCCGACCTTCGGAACAAGCTCGTCATCAACAACCGAGAGAGGCTGCACAATACACTGTGTCAGACTGTAAATACACCCATAGATATGATTCAAATACACCCAATTATGTCTAATATGATACACCCGAGCCGCAACAACTCAACTACAGAATGACCTTTAAAGCCATAAACTGTAAATACTCAGGCTGCAGAATACACCATGTCAAAAACTAAAAACACACCCAATCGTGTCTGATATAATACACCTGAACAACAACAACTCAATTAAAATAACAAAAAACCAGTAAAGTGTAGATACACCCACACTTCTAGCTAAAATACACCCAAAGAAGAATTGATCTACACCCGAGCGTCTGCTATAAATTCCAGGTAATTAGTCACAACTAATACATTGAATGGACAGATTCATGTTAACGTGTTACTTTCACAATCAATGTTCAGCAATTTTTCAACTACACAATGCTATACCAATTACTGAAAGAAAAATCATACTAATCTTATGTAAATCAAACCTCAGGAAATTCGTTAAATTCAAACTCATAATCCACTTCGCCTGGATTCAGCTGACAATCAGAGGTTGAATGATCCATTATCTTCAAAACGAGTTCAAACTTTGATTTCAGAAAACAACAAATCAAAATAGAAAACGAAGGTCGAGTTGCAGAGAGAGAAAAAGGTAACGTAAACGAAGAACATACCAGTGAGAAAATGACAGCAAAAGAACGATGGAGAAGAAGAAGGGAAGACGCGCGAGAAGAAGAACAACCAAATCTCAAAATATCGAAAACGAAGAAGGAAACAAATATTTTAAATTTGGTAGTTAGATATACGCGGGATGTTATATAGCGCGTGTAATCAACGTACGTGGAGCAGCGCGTATTTGTTTAATGTACTTGTAGAGCATACAAGCCCTAATGGCTTGTATGCAGAACTTTTCCGTATTTGGTTATTGGTATATATAATAAGCAACTCTCTTCGTAAGGTTATTTATTTATTGAAAAAGTTTAAGAAACTAACTATATCATGAACTAGTTTAAGTTAATTCCTTATATTTTTAGCATTAATATTTAAAAATTAGGAATAGTAAAAAATTATTTTTTTTATAATAAACCTCTTATTTTAAAATTAATTACATTGATTCTAGTTGACTATATTTTTAATTGGTTCCTTAACGAAACCGTCATTTATTTTAGTTTTAGGGTCAAGTTTATAGCTATTTAAGTGGATATATACTGTAAATATTTTCACACATGTTCACGTGTAATTGTATATATTTCTGTTTTATATTGGGATTTATGTCTATAAATTGATTAAATGAATTGTTTAAACTCACCAAATCTTAAAATTGGCCTGTATAAATTAAATTTGGATTTATCTATCGTGTGTCCAAAGAAAATAAGTTAAATTGAAATAATTTTTATTAAATTTACAAAAATTAAAGTTTTTAATGTATTTATTTTATATCTATTAAATAAAAAATTAAAATTCTCTATTAATGATAAATTTATTATGTGTCCTAAAAACACATATTAGTTAAATCCAGTAAATTTTTAGAATATAAAAAAAAGTGAAAACTCATGTGAAGTTGACTTCACGTGAAATTAATACTTGAGATGTTGAATGAAAATTTAGTCAAATTAGTCAAAATTACATTTTATTTATTGAAATAACGGAGTGCCTTTAGAAGTATAGATGTTCCATCAATAGGCAAGGAGCGATCGAGGTCCCACTTATCTAGTTGGTGAGTTTACTAAACCGAAAAAGAATTTCCTTCAAAAATTTCTCGTTGCATTTAAATGAGATACAACGGAAAAACTAACTGAATAGGGTGTCTCGATATTGATATGCCCCGCTAAAATGTAAATTTGTATAATGTAGTTGTTGCTTGTTACAAAGTAGTAAAACAACTTCACCAACAAAAATTATATTAGAACCATACTGATATGATTAAGCCCTACTAAATCACATAATTGTTGTAATTGATAAGAGAACAGGCATAATAGACATAGTGTGTGTAGTGTGTACTAATATCGCCAGAAAATATGATTGAAGAGGGAATCTCGCATTTTTAAATTCATATTTGGGAAAGGAACATTATATTACCTACTCTTAATGTATAAACACATGGGATAGATATGTTAGTGGTGGGTAAACGTGATTTGGAAGGTTCAAGTAAGAAACAAATTAGTTGAGTGTGGTGTCCTACACACAATCAGAACAACTCACTACTCCAAAATTCCAATCTACACCCGTCCTTCTCGCCGTTAAACGTGTTGAACAAATCTGAAATCAAAGTCCAAAAGCTAAGCTATTATATTCGAACAATTAGTACAAGTTAGAACATCATAAATGAAACTAAATCACTAGGTGCCGTCCATTCATATGACACGACCAAACATGCCCCCATGTGGGGGCTAATTAACCTTATATATATATATATATATATATATATATGCTTATGGCAGATATCATCACTATTATGATTTACCAACCATATTCTTTCTCCTTTGACTTTGTGCTCTCCACAAATTAAAGTGATTAATTGTTCAACCCCATAATAATGAATTAAAAAGAAACAAGTGCTTTTGACCAGATGTAGTACTATAATAAATTGGAGGATCATTTTACAATTAACACTATACTTTTCTTTGCTTTTATCTTTTGCTAGTAATTTGTAGTTGCACCGTACCCTTTTACTGTTATTGATGAAAAGAAAGTGAATATTCGATTAATTAATGACGCTCTTTATCTCAAACTAACCTATAACTACTTAACCAGTGGTTCACTACACTTAACAATGAAAAAGGAAAAGAAACGAAAAGAAAAAGAAAAAAGAAAAAAGAAAAAAGAAAAAAGCATGGCCTACCTAGCCATCTCCATCAAGATACAAGAGTTGAGAATCCAATGTCCAGTTCACTAGCTAGTAAAATTATGTTCACGGTAAGTACGTAACCTACACTAAAGAATTAAAAAATTGATTGTTAAAAAAAATTAAAATTGCATGAAAGTAATTAATTATCCGAAGAAAAAAATGAAAAAAAAAAAACTGAATCAAGGCTTTAATTTTTCATCTCTTTTTTGTTACTTCAGAAAATTAAAACCAAAACAAAACTAAATTCCTTCTCTTGTAATAATAATAATAATCTTTCTACTTTCTTTTTGCTTGATATTGGATTAGTAAGCTATTTAAGCTATCCTTAATTTCTGAAAACACAACTAACGTAGTTGATGAGTTTGGAAAACAAAAATTTATTTTGACGATGAACAAATATTATTGAAATAATTAACTATAAAATTATTAATTTAATTTTTATTTAATATATGTTAAATTGTTAATTAATAATTTTGTGATGCAGGTCTTTTTATTGGGCCGAACAGAAAAGCAGAATTATTGCAAGCCCAATATGCTTAAAACCAATCAGCCTTGATTAATGTTTCCTATATTATATGGCTGAAGTAATTTGTGATTATTTGGGCCAGATTGAACTATTATCATTATAAGCCCAATTACAAATCTTTGCTAATTAGACCAATGCATGGTCCGAATCCACTAAGCAAAGAAAGCAAAGTTCCATTGCTTCCAACGGATCTCTTCTTTAATCATGTGATGGAACTCAAAATTTTTTTGAGAATAGTTAATACAGTTCTTGGAACTATGAGAGAGAAAGTGTCATTGATTTGATTGATGACATAATGAGGCACGCTAATCTGCAAGGGAAGTAAAAGCAATCCCATTTCAATTAATTTGATTCATTTAATTGCTTTTCTTCTATCTCTATCTTCTCTCTCATCTTCTTTCTTCTCTTCGGTCATATCATAGAGGAAATTTGGAAGCTAAGTTAAGCTACCAAAAGAAAGAAGGAGCTATATGCATGAAGACCATCGAGCTGATGGCAAGAAAACATAAAAAATGTAGTGGCTGAGATTCTTATCACTTATGGTAAGATATGGTGATGAGATTTTGGCTTCTCCATACCAAAAATGGTTGAAGGAGATTCGGCCAGCAAGGAGAAGATCCTTGGAGGGATAACTTGTCTCTACTTTTGGCTTCACTCATCGCAGAAGGTAGCTAGGGTGGCTACGTGAGGGAGAAAGCAAAAGTGGAGCAGATGAAGCTATCATCATCATGAAGCATCAAGGGCCAGAAATTCGTCTTTGAGGGCAAGCCAAGGATGGAGTGCTCGAATTGATGAAGATTGATGACCAAGGAAGGATTAGAGGTAATTGTATGTTGGGTTTTGCATGTGTTATCTCTTCTCTCTCTCTGGCCGAACCGGTTTTGTTCTTGGAGAAGAAGAAGTTGGCTTGGTTTTTGGCTTCAAAGGTAGAGGTTTCCCTCTTCTATAAAACGAGAGAACAGCCACGGTTTGAAGCAAGGAGAAAGTGTGAGAGTGCAAGGCACAGAGTTCTCAAAGCTACCTGAGCTAACAGATTTCTCTTCTCTTTTAATGTATTCTGTTTAGTATTTTTCTGTTTAATTTTGTCATGTCTTGAGTCTCATAGAAAAAAGGCAAACAGTGAAATTTGTATAAAAAAGTCATAGAGCGGAAAAAGACAGAGAGTGCAAAATTAAAAGAAAAAGCCATAGATGTCCTTAGAGTTCCTTTGTACATCTATGTTGTATTTCATGATTCTGTAGAAATTCTCTTGTAAGTTGGGTTAGCACTTTACAGTCTGTAATCAAGAAGATTATAGTGAAATTCCATCATTGTTGTAATGGAGACTGGATATAGGCTGCACAGCACTTAGCAGCTGAACCAGGATATATCTGGGTGTAATTTTCTCTCTTCTCTACTCCATTTTTGTTTCTACTTCACAGGAGCTAAAACTAAAAATATCTCGTGCCAAGTGACGAGACAAAAATAAAAGTCTCGTGGCTAGGGACGAGAAAAAAATAAAAAAATCTCCTGAAGTTATTTCAAAGGACAACAAGTGTTACTAAAGAAAAAGGAGCTAAGATTCAACCCCCCTTCACTTAGCCATTGAAAAACCATCAATTGGTATCAGAGCTTGGTCTCAAAGAGATCAAGCTTTGCAGCTTGGAGAAAATATCCAAATGGTAGAAAGTAGTGGCTCAAATCTGGTGTCCTACAACCTTACAGAAGGTCAGTCAAGCAACAAACCACCTCTTTTCAATGGGAAAAACTATACCTATTGGAAGGAGAGAATAGAAATCTTTGTGCAAGCAGTAGACTACAGACTTTGGAAGATCATCCTAGAGGGTCCTCAATTTCTAACTAACACAAGTGCTGAAGGAGTAGTTACTCTTAAACCAGAAGCAAGTTGGACCGAGGAAGATAGAAAGAAGGTGGAGCTAAATGCCAAGGCTGTAAATCTACTCAACTGTGCTATCAGCTTTGAGGAATACCGACGGGTATCACGATGCACAACGACAAAAAAAATCTGGGATAAACTGTAAATTACTCATGAATGAACCACCATTGTGAAGAAGACTCGGATAGACATGTTGAACAAAGAGTATGAAATATTTGCAATGAAGGAAGGAGAATCCATTGATGAACTGTTCGAACGGTTCAACACCATCATTGTTGGCTTGGATGCTATGGGAATAACACATTTTGATTCTGTGCTTGTGAGAAGAGTATTGAGATGTCTCACTAAAGAGTGGGAAACAAAAGCATTAATTATTTCTGAGAGCAGTAGCCTTGATTCCATGACATGTGATTATTTGAGAGGAAACCTTCTTGCTTTTGAAAACACTTATTTGAAAAAAAATTCAAAAAAGAAAGAAATTACTTTTTCTTCTATAACTAACCCCCTGGATGATGAATCCAGTGATAATTCCTTTGAAAATAAGTTTGTGTTGTTTGCCAAAAAATTCAGAAAAATGGTAAAGTTCAAAGGGAAAGGCAAAGACAGCAGCTCAAGAAAAATGAAGAAAGACCTGAGCAAAGTAACTTGTTACAACTGTAAGAAAATGAGACATTTCAAATCTGATTGTCCCATGTTGAAGAAAGAGGAGAAGCCAAAAGGAGGAAAGAAGAAGGGACTGATGGCTTCATGGGAGGACTTGGAAAATGACTCAGATGATGATGAGGAGTTCGAGACCAAGTCACAACTATGTCTCATGGCAGATCACATAGATAAGGCAATCTTTCACAATCCTAACACTGAAGATCTTCATCTTATGATAGACTACCTTTCTGGAAAAATAAGATGTTTTCTACTTGATAACCAAGATCTTGAACAACAAATTATCATTCTTAAAACTGAAAATGGTTTTCTCAAGGAAATAAGCAGTTAAAAGCCCAACTTAGAAGTTGTGAAAGTGACCATTCTGTTGTTGCATATGTAAATTGTTTTAAGAAGAATGAAGAGTTGCTGAAAAAGATTAAAAATCTTGAAAATGACTTAGCCAAGTTTACTCAAAGTTCTGAAAATTTAAATCAAATTTTGGCTAGTCAAAAACCACTCTTTAATAAAGCTGGTTTGGGGTTTTACAAATCTGATGAGAAACCTTCTTTTGAAAATAGAGCTTCATCTTCTAATGACACAAGGTTTCAAGATCCCACTTACTTTAACAAATTAGCAACTCCAAGGTTTTGTAGACTATGCAACCGAAATGGACACTTTCCCATTCAATACTTTTTTGGTGAAAGAATGATTGGTGACAAAGTTTACAAAATTATTTTTTATTACAATGGCTTGGGTCATAGGAGATGGTTTAACGTGAAAGGATCCAAGAAAATTTGGATACCTAAGGTCACTTGAGCTTATTTTGTAGGTGTGCCTAGCATCCAAACGGAAGGAAAATATGTGGTACATGGACAACGGATGTTCTAGGCACATGACCGGAAAGACAACCTTCTTCATAAAGTTTGATGAATATGATGGAGGACTTGTCACTTTCGGTGATGATGGTAAAGGAAAGATAGTGGCCGTTGGTAAAGTTGGTAAAAGCTTTTCATCTTGTATAAATGATGTTCTTCTTGTAAATGGTTTGAAACATAACTTACTTAGTGTAAGCCAATTGTGTGATTTAGGTTTTGAAGTTGTTTTTAGAAAATTTGTGTGTTTGGTTGTTTGTGAAAAAACTGGGGATATTCTTTTTGAAGCTAAAAGATGCAACAATGTGTATGGATTAACTCTTGAGGACTTGAAAGAACAAAATGTAACATGTTTTACTTCTCTTGAATCTGAAAACTAGCTATGGCATAGAAAGCTGGGTCATGCTAGCATGTACCAAATTTTTAAGCTAGTAAAGAAAAATCTTATTAGAGGAATTCCTAAAATCAAATTTGATAAGGATCTTACTTGTGATGCTTGTCAATTAGGCAAACAAGTTAAATCCTCTTTTAAACCAAAAGATGGAATTTCAACCAAAAGGCCATTAGAGATGTTACACATTGATCTTTTTGGTCCAACAAGAACTCAAAGTCTAGGAGGTAAACACTATAGTTTGGTAGTGGTAGATGATTACTCTAGATTTGGTTGGGTACTTTTTCTTGCTCATAAAAATGATGCTTTTCATGCTTTCTCAACCCTTTGCAAGAAAATTCAAAATGAAAAATATTTAAAAGTGGCCCATTTGAGAAGTGATCACGGAAAAGAATTTGAAAACCAAGACTTTGAAAAATTCTGTGATGACTTTGGAATTACTCATAATTTTTTATGCCCTAGAACACCTCAACAAAATGGGGTTGTTGAAAGAAGGAATAGAAGCCTTCAAGAGATGACTAGGGCTATGTTATGTGAGAATGAGGTTTCAAAGTTTCTATGGGCTGAAGTTGTAAATACAGCATGTTATATTTTGAATAGGACTATTATTAGAAAAGGGTTAAAGAAAACTCCTTATGAGCTATGGAAAGGAACCCCTCCAAATCTTAAGTATTTCCATGTTTTTGGATGCAAGTGTTTTGTGCTTAATAACAAAGAAAATCTTGGCAAATTTGATCCAAAATCATATGAGGGCATGTTTGTTGGATACTCCACTACTAGCAAAGCCTATATAATTTACCTCAAAGATCATAGAACCAGAGAGGAATCCATACATGTTACTTTTTGTGATTCTAATTTAATTTCCAGTATTGTGATAGATAATGATTCAGATTGTGAAAAAGTTGGAACAAGCAAAGAAAATTCCAAGTCTGTCCAAAATGAAGAATTTGCCAGTCCAGTTTTGTCTCGCCAGATTGGAGGAGATATTTCCATTTTATCTCCTGAGCCAGCACGAGAAACTGAAACAGTGATACCCACAGAAGCTCATCAAAGTTCAACACCACTCCGGAAGCCTAGAGAATGGAAGTCCATGAGAGGTTATCCTCATGACTTTATCATTGGTGATCCCTCTCAAGGTGTAACAATAAGATCCTCAACCAAAAGGTAATCCAAACCAAGCAATCTTGCCTTCTTGTCACAAATGGAGCCCAACAATGTGAGACAAGCTCTTGAAGATCCATTATGGGTCAAAACCATTCAAGAAGAGCTTGCTCAATTCGACAAGAATGAGTAGGGTTTTGTGATGCAAATTATACGGGAGATAGAGTGGATAGGAGGAGCACCTCCGGTATGTGTTGCTTCCTTGGAAGCTCACTTAACATGTGGTCAAGAAAAAAACAAGCAACCGTGGCCCTATCCACAGCTGAAGCTGAATATATTTCTGCATCTGCATGTTGCTCACAATTAATTTGGTTAAAAACGCAGTTGGAGGATTACAAATTAAAGATCAATATTATACCCTTATTTTGTGATAACATGAATGCTATAAATATTTCAAAAAATCCTGTTTTGCACTCAAGAACAAAGCACATTGAGATCAAATATCACTTTATTAGAGAACATGTGCAAAAGGGTACTATTGATATTCAGTTTGTAAAATCTGAAGACCAACTTGCTGACATTTTTACAAAACCCCTCTGTGAAGACAGATTCTGTTCACTAAGAAAAAGCTTGGGAATGATAAATTTGAGTTCTATTGATAACTTGTGAAATTTTGATTCTGTTCAGATTTATCTCGTGGGAAAGCAGGAGATAAAATTCAGAACGTGTGGAATGGGCTTTGAACAAGGGGGAGGCTGCGCATAATTTAATTTTTGTGGGCCCTACCAAATCTCTTTGAACCCACCATGACAGTTTTGTTAGTTCCTCATTTTTTTGAAAAATCACAATCTTGTTGTTGTCTCATCAAATCTTGTTGGAAGAAGCATGGTGTCAAATCAAATCTTTCTTTTCAACTAATCCCTTGATTCTAGGAAACCACTTTTTCAATTTATTTCAAATAAATGGAAACCACCTTGGTTAATAACCGCGTCCCTAGATGTGCATTAACTCCCTCACATTCTCTTTCCACTCAGCATTTAATGCCTCTCTAACCTCCCTTCACTCACCACACCCTTCGGCCTTCTCTTCAACTTCCATCTCCATTCATCTTCTTCACATCATGAAAAAGAAAACTGCACCTAAAAAGAGTGAAAGAATTCGTCTCTCTCAAAAACCTTCTACTCCCCAAACTCACACCCACATACATATCCACTCCACTTCTTTATCCTCTCCCTCACTTTCCACCAAGCAACCCGAGTCCATGAGACGCAAAGTAATAGCCCAGAAATCCTCTAGAAAGAGGAAAAGTGAAAAGAACAAGGAACCCATCATTGAACAAGAGGAAGAATCACACACCTCACCGATTCCATCACCACCACCATCTCCACCGAAGAAAGCCAATTCCAAAAGGAGTTCTCAGAAGACCAAAGGTTTCGTGTTGCACGAGACCAGGGAACCCGCAAACCTTGGATCATTGAAATTCCAAAATAGATTTCACAAACCACATTCTCACTATAATCCTTCAAGGTTCTCTACATGTGCATTCTATGAATTTCACCAGGAGGTATTGGAAAAGCGGCATCTATGTCTCTCATACTTGGTGAATCTTGATTCTCTGGCTGCCAAAGGGATCAATTTACATCCTCTGTTTGACAATCTCAAATGGTCTCCATTGCTACTCATTCACAAAATGGTTTACCCAGGGTTGGTGACACAATTTTATGATAATCTGAGATTGATTGATGGTAGTCTTCACTCCTATATGAAGCGTGTGCATATCACTCTGAACGCTGAGACCATCAGCTCTGCCCTTGGATACACGGATGAAGGACCGAGGGTATACATGACTGACAAATGGGATGCACACGTTGGGGTCACATACAAGCAAGCTCTTCAACATATTTGTGAAAATCTGTCTGGACTAGATGGCACTGTTCATACCCATAAAGCTCTTGGACCAACCAACTCACTGCTGCACCACATCATAACTCACATTTTGACCCCACAGAGTGGTTCTCATAACAGGATAACAATATCTGATTCTCTCATAATCTTTACTCTTGTTACTTCATCTCCTATTTCATTTGGTTACCTCATGATTAGACACATGTGGGAGTCTGTAAAAAGTATCAAAAGGACTAATTTACCTTATGGAATATTTTTCACGTGTATTTTTGAGTACTTTAAGGTAGATTTAACAAATGAGGATGTAAAAAACAAAGTGTCTATGATCAAAGGAGGTGGAACTGTTAAAAAAACTAAGGACAAGAAATCTGTGCCTTCGGATAGCGACTTTGAGAGTCAGCCTGAATCTTCCAAAGCAACCGAATCAATCAAGAAAATCCTCACTGAATTCTCAAATATGTCTGAGCTAACGGTATAAACCCATAGGGCGGCTCGCAAACTAGCCTATGAAAATGAAAGGGCTTAGATGAGATGCAAGGATAGAGTGAGTCTGATGCTGGAAAACCTTAAGGAGGAGCTGGGAGTTGATACTAAAGAAGGTGCTGAGAAATCTGATTTTAATCTCTCTGATGATTAATTACTGTTTTATTTTTTATGTTTGTTGATATTTGGCATGTTTAGGCTCAATCTAATACTGTGGTAGTTTATTTTGGTACTGTAGACATATGACACTGTGAAACACTCTAGACATTTTGGATATATTTTGCATATTCTGTTCTATATGTCATCTTTTTCAGGTTTCTCTTGATACCAAAAGGGGGAGAAAGTGCTGAAAATTGAAATCATGAAAACAGAGAATGAAATCCGTGTGAATTTATGATTATCCTTGTTATAAATATTGTGTTTTGTTGATATAATGCTTGTGATGCATTTGTTTTGATAATGTGGTTGCCTGGTTGTTAACATGCATTCTTGTGATTGAAGCAATGGATTTATCTTGATGAATATGCTTTCTACTATTGAAATAGGAAATATTCTAATTCATCTTGGTAAACATGCTTGCTGAATACTTTATTTTTTGCAGTTTCTTTAAGCATTGGGTATGAAAATAAATGTTGAAAATTGCTGTGATCATGCCGTGATTAAAAATATTTTTTTACCATAAGTATGTTGCTCTGATTTGATTGGAAAATATTTTTTAAAACAGCAATTTATTTTCGAAGATATTATTTGATTAATTATGTTGTGAGTTTGAGCAGAAAATCAAATTATTGATAACAAATGAGTTTTGATTATCATTCAAGTCTGCTCATAAATCAAGCCATTCAACATTACAAAATTATATATGTTGAATAACATTATTTCCTTAGGCTTGATAAAAATTGTTACAGGTATAAAGCTTCTCTTGGTAAAATAGCATATATTAAGGGGGAGCCATGTGACAATAAGAAAGGGGAAAAAATACATATCTTCAAAGGGAGTATTCTTTACTCAAAATTTTAAATTTCTTCCCATTTCAATTTTAATAATGTTTGTCATCAAGGGGGAGATTGATGAGTTTGGAAAACTCAAATTTATTTTGATGATGAACAAACATTATTGAAATAATTAACTACAGAATTATTAATTTAATTTTTATTTAACATATGTTAATTAATAATTTTGTAATGCAGGTTTTCTTATTGGGCCGAACAGAAAAGCAAAATTATTGCAAGCCCAATATGCTTAAAACCAATCAGTCTTGATTAATATTTCCTATATTATATGGCTGAAATAATTTGTGATTATTTGGGCCAGATTGAACTATTATCACTATAAGCCCAATTACAAATCTTTGCTAATTAGACCAATTCATGGTCCGAATCCACTAAGCAAAGAAAGCAAAGTTCAATTACTTCCAACGGATCTCTTCTTTAATCATGTGATGGAACTCAAAATTTTATTGAGAAGAGTTAATACAGTTCTTGGAACTATGAGAGAGAAAGTGTCATTGATTTGATTGATGGCATAATGAGGCACGCTAATCTGCAAGAAAAGTAAAAGCAATCCCATTTCAATTAATTTGATTCATTTAATTACTTTTCTTTTATCTCTATCTTCTCTCTCATCTTCTTTCTTCTCTTCGGTCATATCACAGAGAAAATTATGGAAGCTAAGTTAAGCTACCAAAAGAAAGAAGGAGCTACATGCATGAAGACCATCGAGCTGATGGCAAGAAAACATAAAAAATGTAGTGGCTGAGATTCTTATCACTTATGGTAAGATATGGTGATGAGATTTTGGCTTCTCCATACCAAAAATGGTTGAAGGAGATTCGGCCAGCAAGGAGAAGATCCTTGGAGGGATGGCTTGTCTCTGCTTTTGGCTTCACTCATCACAGAAGGTAGCTAGGGTGGCTACGTGAGGGAGGAAGCAAAAGTGGAGTAGATGAAGCTATCATCATCATGAAGCATCAAGGGCCAGAAATTCGTCTTGGAGGGCAAGCTAAGGATGTTGTGCTCGGATTGATGAAGATTGATGACCAAGGAAGGACTAAAGGTAATTGTATGTTGGGTTTTGCATGGGTTATCTCTTCTCTCTCTCTCTGGCCGAACCGGTTTTGTTCTTGGAGAAGAAGAAGTTGGCTTGGTTTTTGGCTTCAAAGGTGGAGGCTTCCCTCTTCTATAAAAAGAGAGAACATCCACGGTTTGAAGCAAGGAGAAAGTGTGAGAGTACAAGGCACAAAGTTCTCAAAGCTACCTGAGCTAACAGATTTCTCTTCTCCTTTAATGTATTCTGTTTAGTATTTTTTTGTTTAATTTTGTCATGTCTTGAGTCTCATGGAAAAAAGGCAAATAGTGAGGTTTGTATGAAAAAGCCTTAGAGCGGAAAAAGGTAGAAAGTGCAAAATTAAAAGAAAAAGCCATAGATGTCCTTAGAGTTCCTTTGTACATCTGTGTTGTGTTTCATGATTCTGTGAAAATCTCCTTGTAAGTTGGGTTAGCACTTTACAGTCTGTAATCAAGAAGATTATAGTGAAATTCCATCATTGTTGTGATAGAGACTGGATGTAGGCTGCACTGCACTTAGCAGCTGAACCAGGATATATCTGGGTGTAATTTTCTCTCTTCTCTACTCCATTTCTGTTTCTACTGCACAGGAGCTAAAACTAAAAATATCTCATGTCAAGTGACGAGACAAAAATAAATGTCTCGTGGCTAGGGACGAGACAAAAATAAAAAAGTCTCGTAAAGTTATTTCAAAGGATAACAAGTGTTACTAAGCAAAAAAGGGAGCTAAGATTCAACCCCCTTTTCTTAGCCACTGAAAAACCATAAGTAGTATTAGAGCTGAACAATATAGTAGTCCTTGTTGCTTAATATGATTTCAGCATTGAAAGTAAGAATGTTTTAATTAATTAAACTCCAGGGTATGCAACTATGCATATTTAAGACCTTGCTATATATGTGTTATTCACATTACGATGGACAGTCATAATAAGTCGTAACATAAAAATAAATACGTAGTGGCCAAAAAGCCAAACCCAAATAAATAAGACAGCTTGTCCTCTCGTCGCTATACATATATTGATCCCTTTTATTTATGTAGATGTGAATGAAACGGTAAAGGTAAGCAACGAGTAACGAACAAACAAGTAGGGTTCACATGTGTGGACCATTTTTCTCATAAATACCGCATTCATTCACAACACTTCTCAAAACTCAGTGTTTCTGAATTATGTATTAAGTATTAAGTATTAACTAACTCATAAAGCCATAAACTATAATACCATATACACTAGTTCTATTCAATAAAAAAAATGTAGTGACTCCACAGTCAGGTAAGTTTTATTTTACTTATTAAGAGTTTAATAGATATCAAAATATTAAAATTAATTGTGATGGACCAGTGGACTAACCCATGCACTATGACACGTTCCAAATGTTAACAGACAGAGTTTGTTATGCAAGAATATAGCTTCATTCAATTGATGTCACCGCTTGAAAATAATTCCACTGAAGACTACTGTCATCCCAATAAACATGCTTAAGAAATCATCATCACTTTAGCTTCTTTCTAAAACAAGTTTATTAAAATTTTAAATCAATAAAATCCAACAATAATACTACTTCATTGACAGTAAGTACATTTTCCTAGATTGTGTGTTTAAGGTAACACACTACACTACACAATTCTTGTACTGATGAATTCATGTCTGTGACTCTGTCTCCATAAAAGTTAGTCCAATTTTAATTTTTTTTAGTGCCACTGTATATATCTACATGCCATAGAACTATAGAAGTAGTTTAATTTGCAATGTAGAGTGAAGCCACGCAATAATGGGCATTGACACCTGTGATTATGAGTGCCATTAGTGAGTAATATAAATACAAAGGAGTTGGGTCTACTCAGTAGTTACAGCTCACAAGTGCGGTGCCCCCCAGCAAGGACTACACCACCCTGCTACTCTCAAATTGTGAGGCAACAACAACAGCACCCTCCATTTTTGGTTTCTTCTCTCTCCTTTCTTTCCTGCAGTGAAGGAGAGTGTGCTTGGGGGGACAAACATGGAAACCAGCTCGGTTTCCAAGTTGGTGCTTTCGTTGTTGTTTTGGTCAGCATTATTGTGGGTGGTTGAGTCAAGTGTAAGCTATGACAGGAAGGCCATTCTCATCAATGGCCAAAGGAGAATCCTTTTCTCTGGCTCCATACATTATCCCAGAAGTACCCCTGATGTAATGACCTCTTCTTCTTTATCTTCAACGAAAGAAAACACATAAAAATTATATCTTTACCAAATTCTCACTTTGTTGGTGTTTGTTTTCTTTTTTTGTGTGAAATGGGGTTATGTATAGATGTGGGAAGATCTGATTCAGAAGGCCAAAGAGGGAGGCATTGATGTCATTGAAACCTACGTCTTTTGGAATGTTCATGAGCCTACTCCTGGCAATGTATTTCACTTTCTCTCTCTCTCTCTCTCTCTCTCTCTCTCTCTCTCTCAAGTCCTTCTTTCTGTCTAACATTTTGAGCTATGTTCTGTGGTGTTTTCTGGGGATGTGAATGCAATTCAGTACAATTTCGAAGGAAGGTATGATCTGGTGAGGTTCGTGAAGACAATACAGAAAGCAGGGCTATATGCTCACCTTCGCATTGGACCTTATGTCTGTGCTGAATGGAACTTTGGGTACCTCACTTTCTTCCCACTCATTTTCTGCTACATAATTATTTATTACTACTTTTTAATTGTTTCATTCTTTTATTTCTAACTTGAAAGTTTAGTTGTTGGTCTTGTGGGGTAATGTTGGCTTGTTCAATGATGTTTGCTATCTTGTAATGTGCAGAGGATTTCCTGTTTGGCTGAAGTATGTTCCTGGTATAAGTTTCAGAACAGACAATGAACCCTTCAAGGTCTCTCTTTTTTTGGTTTACATTATTGCCTTTGTATTGTATGGTAATTGATTATTATAAAGCAGAAAACTTTTTTCTGTTTCTTTCAATTGAGATAGTTTTATTGATGTTGCAGAGGGCAATGCAAGGGTTCACTGAGAAGATTGTGGGAATGATGAAGAGTGAACGTCTCTATGAATCTCAGGGTGGTCCTATCATACTCTCTCAGGTCAAAATCTGTGGCCTTGCTTGGTTTTTGTTTTCTGAGAACTTAAAAAACTGCCAAATTTTCACCAAATTGTTTAGTACTCACTCAATAGCTGCTATAAGATAAATTGTCTTCCATGGAAAGGCACTAGTGGCTGCAAACTTTTCACTCTACCTCTAAATAACTGGCTTTAATAACGATAATGACGTACAATGAAAAATATGTTGTTTCAGATTGAGAATGAGTATGGGGCACAGAGTAAAATGCTTGGACCAGCTGGCCAAAATTATGTGAACTGGGCTGCAAAAATGGCTGTCGAAATGGGAACTGGGGTCCCATGGATTATGTGCAAGGAAGATGATGCTCCGGATCCAGTGGTGAGCACACTTTCTCTTCCTCTTGTAATGTGGTACTACTACAAGTGACTGCATATTCATCACTGCAAATTGATTAAATAATATGTTCTTGTTCCTTATTTTGTGACAGATAAACACTTGCAATGGCTTTTACTGTGATAAATTTACTCCCAATAGACCCTATAAGCCTACAATGTGGACCGAGGCTTGGAGTGGCTGGTAACCATTTTTGTTGTTGATCTTACAAATTGGATTTGCTTCAAAATGAGTAACATACATCTATGAATTTTTCTGTCATGTATAAAGGTTTTCAGAATTTGGTGGTACAATTCACCAAAGGCCTGTCCAAGATTTAGCATTTGCTGTTGCCCGATTTATACAAAAAGGAGGATCCTTTGTAAACTACTACATGGTTGGTTCTACTTATACTGGCTTGAGAAGTTAAAACATTTGGCGATGCTGATTCCTACTGCATATTGACTTACCTTGCATTAATATGTAGTATCATGGAGGAACCAATTTTGGTCGAACGGCCGGAGGCCCTTTCATCACTACCAGCTATGACTATGATGCTCCACTGGATGAATATGGTGAGAGACCGAAATTTCTGAATTATGCAAAGGCTAAATAATGAATATCAATAGTTTTAAGTTCAAAGGCTTACCATTCATCACTTCAAAACAAGCCTTACCTACTTTTGTGAAAAACATCACAGGATTGATCAGACAACCAAAATATGGTCATCTAAAGGAGCTTCACAAGGCTATCAAGATGTGTGAGCGAGCTTTAGTTTCAACTGATGCTGTTGTTACATCATTAGGGAGCTTCCAACAGGTTTAACACAAACACAAACACACAGAGTTTTCATTATTTTCTATTTTGATTTCAATGAGGCATCTAGTTTCTTTACTGATCAGTGGGTATTTACCATTTCCAGGCTTCTGTATATTCTACAGAATCAGGAGATTGTGCTGCTTTTCTCTCAAACTATGATTCAAACTCTGCTGTTAGAGTCATGTTCAATAATATGCACTACAACCTACCTCCTTGGTCCGTCAGCATCCTCCCCGATTGTAGAAATGTCGTCTTTAATACAGCAAAAGTATGTACAAAATTATGGAATTTGAATTCTTACTGGCCTTTTGTACTCAGGGACCATAATTATGCATGCTAGGAGAAAATGTGTTCACTTTTAAGAACTCAACGAAACAGTACAAAACTTTTTAATAACCAATGAACTGATATTCTCCCTGTACTAGGTTGGAGTGCAAACATCTCAGATGCAAATGATGCCCACAAGCACTCAAATGTTCTTGTGGGAGAGTTTTGATGAAGATCCTTCTTCTATGGATGACAGCTCCACAATTACTGCTTCTGGTCTCTTGGAACAAATAAATGTTACGCGGGATACAAGTGATTACCTTTGGTATACAACTAGGTGAGCCTGGTTTTCTAAGTTGCTTTGGGTTACTCCTTTTAGTGATTTAATTTCTTACAACTTAGATTCCTAGCTTACTGAGAAAAAAGTAGAGTTGTTCCTTATTTTCACTCTACCATACATTGACATTATATACAATATAAAGTCCTCTCCCAAAACACACACACACAAACAACAACAAATCACTTGCATAAATCATGAAAACAAATGGTTGATATTTCTAGAGGCTGGATTAAGTATGGGTATGGAAGTGATCTTTACATGGTTTACATGTTTTAGATTAGTATCACTCAGAGTCTATGACATTATGAAGGAGCCCTCCAAAGGTTTCAACAATATGATAGTGATTTGGGAAACACACTTTTGAGTTTTTTGATGATGGTAATTTATTTCATGCAACATGTCTGCAGTATTGATATAGGTTCATCTGAGTCTTTCCTCCATGGAGGTGAACTCCCAACTCTCATTGTTCAGTCCACAGGCCACGCTGTACATGTATTTATCAATGGTCAACTATCTGGTAAGTAGCTTGCTTGTTTCTTTAATAATTCTTCTTGTCATCCAATTAGTAGTAAACATGATAAATGTTTGAAAAACAGGCTCTGCCTATGGAACAAGAGAGGATAGGAGATTCACATATATTGGGAAAGTAAACCTCCGTGCTGGAACAAACAAAATATCACTGCTCAGCATTGCTGTTGGACTTCCAGTAAGTTAACAGCTCTTACTTCTTACATCCGACGGCAGCGAACTTTGAATTCCGGTAAATATCAATGATTAATAACTTCATGGCTGATACCATTCTTTTTCTGTTGTTTCACAGAATGTGGGAGGACATTTTGAGACATGGAACACAGGAATCCTAGGTCCAGTTGCACTCCATGGACTTGACCAGGGAAAGTGGGACTTGTCTTGGCAGAAATGGACTTATCAGGTTCCTTCTCACTTCAGAAACTTATTAACTTGGCTTGGTTACAAAAACAAAATCTTAAAAGGCATGCTCCTCTTAAATAGGTTGGTCTGCAAGGAGAGGCCATGAATCTTGCATCTCCAACTGGAATCTCTTCTGTTGAGTGGATGGAGACAGCAATAGTGGTGCAGAAAAAGCAGCCATTGACATGGCACAAGGTAAAAACTAAAAACAGACACAAATGTCCTTAAGGTTGATTGAAAAACCAAACATTTGCTTTGAAGAATGATAAAATTGATTTGGCAAACTGCAGACTTACTTCGATGCTCCTGAAGGAGATGAGCCATTGGCATTGGACATGAAGGATATGGGTAAAGGTCAAATATGGATTAATGGTCAAAGCATTGGAAGATACTGGACTACTTCAGCGGCTGGCAATTGCAGTGACTGCAACTATGCTGGCTCTTTCAGACCTCCAAAGTGCCAGCTCGGTTGCGGCCAACCGACTCAGCGATGGTAAATGTTGTTATTTTGTTGATTCTTTAGTAGTTGGTGCTGGTGATGCTAACTACTAACTACTAACTAATTTTCAGGTACCATGTTCCTCGATCTTGGTTAAAGCCAAATCATAACCTGTTGGTTGTTTTCGAGGAACTCGGGGGCAACCCTTCGAGTATTTCACTTGTGAAGAGATCAGTGAGCAGTGTGTGTGCTGATGTGTCAGAGTATCACCCAAATATCAAGAACTGGCACATTGAGAGCTATGGCAAGTCTCAAGAGTTCCATGCTCCCAAGGTTCACTTACATTGTAGTCCTGGGCAGGCCATTACTTCCATCAAATTTGCAAGCTTTGGAACACCTTTCGGCACTTGTGGCAACTATGAGAAGGGAGTTTGTCATTCTCCTGAATCCTATGCCATCTTGGAGAAGGTACTCTAACTACCAAATTACTCTTCATATCACAGCCCAAGTAATGAGTTTTTTATTTGAATTATAATAGATAGCTTATGCTACTTATCTTTCCATTTGACAGAAATGCATAGGAAAGTCAAGATGCACAATCACAGTTGCAAACAGCAACTTCGGTCAAGATCCATGCCCCAATGTCATGAAGCGGTTATCAGTTGAAGCTGTTTGCTCTCCATCTGCCATCAATTAGAGGGGCTGATTGGTCAATGAGACACCCTTTTATCTGTAATGTGAAGTGGCTTTTACAAGAAGTAAATGAAACACTAATAATAAAGAGAGGACCATAGGAAAATTTAGTGGTAGCTGAAGAAATATAGTTTGAGTTCCATAGCTTTTAGGAAGAGAAGTAGCTATGTTCTAAATGTGGTGCCAAAGGCACGAGTTCATGAATTCGTTTCTTTTTCCATTCCTTTTTTTCTTTCTATGTAGTTGGGGTTTGGGTAGAAGTGTTTTGTATAAAGTCATTCACTTTGGTGGATAGGTGAATCTAGAACCAAGGGTCTAAAATTTGGACCCTTGTGTGTGTCCTAAGAGTCCTAGTTCCCGTCCTTCAAGTTTTAACAGGTTATGGGCACTGGGAAGTTGTGTGATTTTTCTGTGTATGTATTACTGGGTAATCAAACTCCAAGGTTCAAGTTAGGAACGGATCCTACAGTAACCATACTACCATGGAAAAGTTTATTTAAGTTCTCTTTTCTGTTCATTTTTGTCTCTGGTGGCCATTTTCTTTACATAATACTTGTGTTGCTTGAACATACAAAATACAAAACCCGAATTTGCGTTCGTGATGATATAAAAATAGTAGAGCATCATGAAAATAAGAAAAGATTTACTCATTTCATGGTTATATAATTAAAACGCGTAATATTTCTCTTTATTTTATTAAAATCGCATTATCAAAAAGTAATCCTACAAGAACTATTTTCATTCATGTTCAACCAATTCTCTCCCTCCCATGTTTCAAAGGTCCAAACATACTGTATAACAATTAACAAGTAAAATTAGATCAATCCATTTCTCATGTGCAATCACGAAGTCATAGTACAAGACTATTCAGCATTATTTTTAGACAGAATAAAGGACGAAATCACTCACTAAATATAGATGACAAGAGTCGCCACCTATACAAAGATGTACGGTGAAATAACACAAATACCTAATATGTATCCGGTACTAGAGTATAAAAGAGATAACATCACACACTACGTCTATGGCATTTTAAACATGAAAGTAACACCAGCAAGTTAAGCACTGGCTGTAGCCACATGTTTCTCAAGCTTCTGCTGCAGTTCTTCCTTCTTTGCTCCCACCACTTTGTCAATAATGGTTCCCTCTTTCACAAACACAAAGGTGGGCATTGCCTCCACAGCCCAGTCTTGAGCAACAGACTGTAGTTCATCCACATCCACCTTCAAAAATATGACATTTGTAAACTTCTTAGCCAACTCAGCCAGGAAAGGTGCAATGAAGCGGCATGGTCCGCACCATGAAGCAGTGAAATCCACAACAATCTGGCATGAAAAAAGCAATGATATCCAAGATTTCCGGTTATGATCAATGAAATATGTAACCAGTAACACTCAACTGATCCTCAAGGAAATTCACCTCCAACTTTTAGCATAATACTTAAGAATAAATTAAAAATAAAAGCTTCAGATGTCTCAAAACGTCCTAGTATGCAAAATATCTAAAACAACATTGTGGAGCAATTGTTTCACCAATGAGACAAGAAATCACACACGCAATTCTTATTCTTCCCTTATTTCCAAGATTAACAGTTTGTCACAACATTCCAAAAGGGTTGAAGAGTAACCATGAGTTTATTTTATTCTCAAACATTGTTCCTCGCTTTCCTTTCAAAATCTCAACCTTTTAAACACCCTTAATGGAGATCAAAGAGTCCAAGACACAGGTTATGAGTTTCTTGATTATAATCTTCAAATAAGCAAGAAGCCTTCACTTTAAGCTCCTATTATTATTTTTGCATATCAAGCTAATGATCATACTGTCAATGGCAACAACTAAATAATCACTGCATAGTAGGGCAGAACTTATTGCATCTCACCTACCTTGGATCTAGGTATCTCAGATTCTCAGGGACCTAAGAACCAACAGGTGTAACAGAACCATAGCTCATTACAGCCAACATTAGTCAATCCACTGAGCGCACTCTTGGTCTAAGTGGAATTCATCCCCAATTTAACTCCAAAAATTCAGTCCAAGTATTGTTCTAGTTCAATTGTATATATCAATTAGGCCAATTTGATAACTATCTCGTGATGGAAATACAAAGATACTGGAAGACAAATCAATGTAGAGAAGAAGATAATTACCGAAACAAACAAACAAACATTTCTCTATCTGGGACAAAATTACCGAATTTCCTGTTTGCACCCAAAAATTAAGGACACTGAGGACATGGGACACGACTTCCTGTCTTATATTTCCAATTCCTATCCTGATAGACTTACCAAACAAAGCCTTAACTACTACAACGAGAAACGAGAGGGGAAAAATCAGTGTTCCATATCATTATCTTGTTTCTGTACCCTCTTAATTTGATCAATTGGAACCCCTAGCTGGGCTAGTTGGTTTTGTAACAGAACCACTAAGCTCTAAGTTGCTTGATAAATAAACCTAGGGTCAAGTTTCAGAAACACGAAATGATAGCAGTAACAATTAGTAACCATCATGTTAATCATCATACTAATAACATAAAAAGCCAATTACATGAGAGCTTAGAAGGAAAACAAAACCAAAAACAAAGAACACAGTTAATTTAGTACGGCGATGTGAATACCGAAGGGAGAAGCATAACAGCAACAGGGATTTATCGAAAAAGAATAAATGGAAGGAAAAAGGAAAGGGAAGAACAAACCAGCTTCTTAGATTCATTTCCCTTCTCGAGCTGTTGGGTCCATGCATCAACGGAGTGGCAACCGATAACCTGTCCCTCTTCTGATGAACCAGCCATTCTCTCTTAACTCGCTCTTACCCCTTTTTCTTTTTTCTCTTTCTCAAACGAAATACTGCACCAACAAACCACAACAAACACACAGCGTAAGATTGTCACCATGCCACCGCCTTTAAATATGCGAGACGGGTACCAATCCTCTTCCCAAAAACCCTCCTCTTTTTGCCGTTTTTACGAATTTGCCATCAGAGTTTAATGTGCAAACGCAACGTGTTCTCACGCGGAGATTCCCATGCAAAATTGAATTGCCCGACATATTAATTAATAAATAATTAATGTTAATTAATTTATTTATATATGACTGCTGAATAAGTGCGTTAATCTTATCCCCAAATTGGCAATATTTATTTGTAATCTGCAATTTATAAATATGATTTGATTTGTAAGATAATCGAATCCAATTCAATCTATACTCTAATTTTATCCAATTACGTATTATTTAAATTTGTAAATTCGCACTAAATAATAAATAAATAAATAAATAATATATATATGTGTTATTTTAATAATTATTATTTATATATATTATTTTATTTTATTTTTATTATTTAAAAAAATAAATTATTTACATTTTAAAAATAAACATATTTAAACAAATAAAAAACTTTTATTAAAATAAAAAAATAAATTTTATTCAATTTTTTTAAGAAATAAATTTTTTTATATATTTTTATTTTAAAATATCTGATCTGCAAATATACAAATGGATTCGATAATAAAAAATATAAATACTAAATTTGATCCAATAAATTTAGTATAAATCGACACAAAATATTAATTATAACTGATTTAATTCAATCTATAAATATTCCTATTGAATAAAAGAGTACCACTTAATCACAATACTATTTAAGAAAAAAGTTCTAAAAAAACTATCTACTAAAAATATTTACTTTAAATATTACTCAGATTTTCTTTTATTTACTTAATCAATAAGCAAATTCCCCAATAATAATAATAATAATAATAAGCTGCTTTCTCGCCGTGCAGCTAACTACAAAACAAAATCACCCATAACGCACTGAATTCAAGTCAACATCAAATGATTTTTTGTTTATCTCGCGGCGAAAGGCTTTTGAATTTTGCCCAAATTTTCTCGGTTTGGAAGATTCTTCTATTTACTAGTATTTTATTACTGTCTGGAATTGGAAGGATCAGATTCTGCCTGAAGTAGCGAGTCTCATTGTTAATATCACTTTGGTCCCTTTGAAAAGTTTTATAAATTATTTTTTTAAATTTTTTACTTATAAAAAATAATAGTATTAATGTCGAATATAAATTTTGAAATTAAATTATAATTTTTAAATTTTTTTTTAAATATTTATAAAAAAATAATTCTTTTTATAATAAAAAAATTTTATATTATATTTTTTAAAATTAAAAATTTAAATATAAATAATTTATTTATAAATTATTTTTAATATGGATATTTATTATTTAAATTGTTTTTTTTTAAATTAATTAAACCGTTTATTCAATGTCGATTTTGTTGACTTTGCTTTTGAATCGATTAAGGAGTTTGATTTGATTTCCGAAGCGACTCAAGCTCATTGCTTAGCGCATAATCAGAAGGAGTTAAGGACGTCATGTCTCGTCATGTGAATGAAAACGCCAAAATTGGCTATTGCTTATGGGGCCTCACCAACGAAAACACGCATTGGAGGTAAACCGCAAATGGCCCGCGGAATCTCTTGACGCTGGCTGTCAACAAGAGCAAACTCAACAAACTAATTTGAGTTAGTCAAATAATTAATTTATTAACTCAAATAATTAATTTATTTAAACCAACTTAGATTGGTCGAGTCGTCAGCTCACTCATCTACTTAAATAAATGTCGCTTAATTTAATTCTGCGCATAAAACAATTTATTAGTCCAAAACAAAACTTTGAATAAAGTTTAGATTTTTGACGAATTAATCTATCTTACCAAGCCAGAAAATACCATAGAATATAAGAAAAAAAACGACGAGGGACATACGATTTCAGCTACATTCGCATCAGGCCCATATTATATACCCATTCAGTGAATGATGTTAGAGAATAATTTGAACTTTAATTTTGGCCATCCTTTTATGAGTTCTCATTTCTCAATTTGACAAGGGAATATCACTTCCTCAATAACAAATTAACAATGTTCAAAAGGGATATTAGTATATTCTGAAAAGTATTTTCCCCTGCCCTAGTTTGACAATTGACACACAAACTTTAAACAAAAAATTTTTTGAAATCCATAATATCTTGCTCAATTTTCAATCAAATCGTCAACAAAGGAACATGAAACTGCTACACGCCCCTTAACAGCACATACTACCAACTTGACATTGCATACATAAGGAGTCCTATTCAATCAACATGTCTATGACAACAACACCAACGAGTGTCATCTAAATGATATATAGATATTAGATGCTATATTGCTATGTATCACAAACTCGGAATGCACTACAGTTTCATACAAAGTGGAACAGGTTCCAGACAATGTAAACACCTACTACAACTGAATCAGATTCTTGAAACAGTATGTACCAATAATGAACCAACCAATGAGTGCAGAAGTGAATAGGAACCAATATTTTAGGAAGGTGAAGCCCCCCAAAATGACTCCAATAGAAAATACAAAAATAAATGGTAAGACAGATCTCAGCATAGATGCTGTGCTGACCCAACGTCCCCTGAACAGAATGAAAATTGCAAGGGTCACCACATTCCATCCACGAGACAAGAAGCCCAACCTATTTAGATTATTGGCAACAAATGAGTGGCAGTTGCACGTAAAGAGACTGTAAGATCGATGTTGGAATTCTTGTGTGCTCTTCAGCAAAGCATCATCCCAAGTCCTCAATTCTCTTCTTCCTCCATTTTCACCCTGTAAGTAGTCTTCCTCACCACTCTCTGGAGATTGGCATAGAGGGATGGAACACTGTTGGCAGTTATTATAAACAAAATTAGAGAAACAAATCAGAAGAAGGAAACAACTGCCTAAACAAATTGGACCGATTAATAATTTCATAGTTCATTATAGAATCTTATCAGTCAAAAGGGTCCCTCTAGTGTAAATCCCAACATGGTGTGTAAAACCAAAAGCACAAAAAGCAATTTACTTGGAGTCATCTCGCAAAGAAGCAAAGTTTCATGGTATATCGTGTATTGATTTTAGCATTGATTTTCTGTTTGAATGGTTTCAAAGCATAATTTGGGTGAATACTCCTCATTTGAAAACTCTTGCCTGAACTATGGTTTTAGAACTTCAAATTGAAATCCAAACATGCCTTCCCATCTCTCTATTTGTCCTGCCTACAGCAACAATGGACTTTCTTTTCAGCAAATATGCATTTACTAAGGGTGAAATAAACCATTGCTGTGCACTGTGCAGTCTTCCCAAAAAGAAAGACAAAGAATAGCATATACCTTATCTCTGCTTATTTGAATATACCGAGTGGCAGATCCAAATGCAAAATTGTCCACACACACATAATTAGGCCCTGCAAAATCCAAAATGACCCCATCCTCTCTGCAGATGCCAATGTGACCGATGCAAGGGATGAACCACGATATCACAGGAAGCGGTGACCACACGATGGAGCATGGGAACCGAGCCCTTCTAGGGTCAATTTGCATAGTTTGGGGAAAACTTCCATGCATCATATGCTGCTGCTGCTCAGGATCCAACTCTGCTTCCATTGCAGAATTGGGAGAAAATTACTGAGTTGCCTATAAACAACAATATAAGTAGGTTTTACACATGATTTGAATTTTTTGAAGTATGAATTTATAATCAAGCGAAACAATAAGTAAGTTGGTATAAATATTTGCATGAATTAAGCGAATCAATGATGTAATTCAGTAATTCCCTTTGCAGAAAGGTAAGCAATCACCTTTTTTTCTAATCCCAAAGCTAAGATACTTTCATACATGAAATGGGCGTTCCAAACGTACCTAATTCAATTTTCTAGACAACCATATAAATTTTTTTCTGAACAGAGAGGCAGAAATTAAATTAACAAGAAAATAAAGCTTCTAGGATAAAAGGATTTGGCTACTTGAAACAACGAGAATGTTGATGTAGGGCGCTAAGTATGCTATACCATGTAAGCGTATATGGATATGGAATTTGAAACCATTAGATCGAATTTGGTTGCATCTAAATAATGTGTGCGATCCATGATGGAATTACAAACCCTAGTTGAAGCAGAAAGAGATAAGAGAGAGATCGGATCAAATGAGAAATGAATAACCTGAGAATTGAGATTGAAAGGAAGGAGTGTAAGTGTGCAGTGTGCAGCTTCCTACAATCTCAGAGTTTGCTTCTTCTCTATCTTCTCACCTTCAGCCATAACTGTGTAAACCGTAATCAACGTCAAACTCCTTTTCTCTTCTCTTCATGCTTCTTTTCTTTTTCTTTTTTTTTTTCTGACAATTTTTTTTATTTTTTATTTTTTAACGATATCTTTTTCTTTTTATATATGTAAAGTAGTTTAATATTAATGGATTATTGACTAATAGGACGATCGACATATTTTTTAGAAATATATAATTATTTATGTAACATTTTTTATTTTTTTTATATTGATTATGTATAGAAATAAAATTTTAAAAAATATTTACACAAAAATATAAATTTAGGTATAGTCAACTTCATCTAGAGTTGATAGTTGATAATTGAGAGCCGTTAAATAAAAATATAGTTGAATCATTCAATTTATTTAACAAATTTCATTTATCAACTTGACTGCACATATCACCTTATACAAAATATAATCTAAAATGCACGTACGGGAATGCAATTTTATTTTCTTTTAGAAAGTTGAAAACAATTTAAAATTGTGTGTAGCTAAAAGTGCATCTAAATAAGGTGTTTATTATTTGTAAAGGGCTTTTAATGAAAGACTTTTTTTATTTTTAATATATGTATTTTTTAAAAACTTAAACTTTCAATTTTAAGCAAACTTAACAAACCCCTTGTACTTTAAAATTCATATTTATCATTCAAATGAATTATTATTATTATTATTATTATTATTATTATTATTATTATTATTATTATTATTATTATTATTATTAATGAAATTTCCAATTTTGCTATATACTTCAACGATATTGACATTGTTGTTTACCATCGTCTTGACTCTTGAGGAAGATTTTCTCATGTTTAGGAGATCCCAGAGCCTGAGACTATGCAGTGCTACAAAGAATTTAGGTGAATGAGAGTTAAGACTGATCAATACCATTGCTCTTAAACATGATGGATTAAGCACCAAAAGATGGATTATTTTAACTCTAATAATGTTGACACTGATAGAAATTATTGAATTGGGTTGCACAGATAACTCGTTGTAGAAAACTGGGAACATGAATGCCACACGCCGCTTCTTTTGCATGTCAAAAACTGGTGGAAAATGTTGCTATAGATAGTTCATCTGCCATTAGTCCATGTATATAGTTCAATTAACATATATGAATCAATCATCTGAGTTACTGATATTGGGTTCTATTCTATTAATACATTATCCATATCAATAGTTATATTATATTATTATTAATAAGAGGTGATTATATTTATGGTATACTATGACTGTAAGAAAGACACATTGTAAAATTTGGTTTCACTAAATGAAACAATTACAGTTTTCCTTGTGGATTTATATTCTCTCCCATGTAAAATTCTAAGTGTTTGGGGTAAGAATCAAAGGTTGGATGATGGAAACATTGTCACAAATTCCTTCACCATGATTCTTGGACTCCATAGGGGCTATGACCTCTTTGCCATATTTTGTTTCTTCACTTTTTCCCCACACAACAAGGTATAAGCCTGTTATAATCAATAAAGCTCCAATAATCCTACACCACAAAATTGAAAGACAAAATTTTTCAGAGCATAAACCATAGGCAAGGTTTGCCATTTTCAGGAAACAACATGAAATAAAATCTGCTTGGATTATAATAACTGACCCTCCCAAGAAGAATTCTTCCCCTAAAAGAATGGATGCCATCAAGGCTACCATTAATGTCTGTAAAGGTAGATAAATTGAAGCAAACACTGGTCCTCCCTTAGCAATAGCCCATATCTGTATTGCTGCTGCTATCCCTGAACTCACTAGTCCCTAATACAAACAAAACCAATGAAAAAACAGTTAAAGTTAAATTAAGAACTTTGATCATTAGCTTAAAAAAAAAGAATAGTTGTCTTGAAAATGGTAATGCAAGGTGCATATTGATTGAGTACAAGGTTTGATTTACTAACCGCATACAAGACACTGTAGATTTCACTACTAGAATTGAATTGCCAGGCCTTGTAATCTCTCTCAAAAAACGCTGCAATTGTTGCAAATTGCAGGATACCAAAGAAGCAAGTAAAGGCAGAAACTGAGAGTGGGGCAGAGTACTTTTTGAGAACAGATGCTTGCATTACAATCCAAGCAGACCAACATAAGCAGTGACCAAAGAGACAGATGCAACCCAAGTTCCAGTTCTTTCCTGTGGCATCCCCCAACATAGACAATGATTGTTTATGATTCAATGTTGAATATGGAGCATAGATGGTAGGTCCCTTGTAAAGAGTGATGATTGATGCTCCTCCAACAGAAGCAACTACTCCAAGAACCTTAGCAAAACCATCTAGCCTATTCAAGTGCACACTCTCATATCTGCACTTTACATATTTAGTTGAACAAACATGTTTGTAAGTATTCATCACAGGTTTTCAAGCTTAAGAGGGTTAAGGGTTGTAACTTGCCTTAGTACTGCAGCCATCAGAAAAGTTAAGGCTGGAACTGAGTTTTGCATAGCAGATGCAAACGTGGGCGATGTGTTATCTAGACCCACTAGGTAACATCCTTCTTTTATTGTTATTCTAACAGAGTCAGAAGTTTTTGATCTTAGAATCACACTACTCAAATATGTGTTGCCAATTTATAGATAAAGAGATCTTACCCAACTAGTCCAAGTAGGAAAAATTGCATCATATAATAACCGGTTAGCGGTGGCCTGTCTTTCCTTGTAAAGATTGAAAACAATATAAAGGGAGTAAGATAGTTGACCATTTGAAGAAGAGAAAATACAACAGTAGTTCATATAAGCTATTGAGTATTATGCTAATTAAACTAAATACTTCTCTGAAAAATAAGCAAGAGGAGCCAGAAGAACGAGGGCGGTAATGTTTCTATATACTGGGAAGATTAGCTTGCTTAAACCCATGTTGAGAGCAATTCTCACTATTATATGATGTCCAGCATGACAAAATTGTAGGAAGGTTAAGGCTAAGTGTAGCCTAGCTCTCTCAGGCACCATATTCATTGCTTTCAGATCCTCAAAGAGAAGCAGTGCAGATGCTTGATTTAGGATGAGAAGGAGTGAGAGTTCAGTGTTATTGATGGTCTTGTGGTTGTGGTAGGTTCATATCTAGAACTGGTTGACCAAGATGAAGGGAAAGGGTGATATTCCCATCTGGGTCACAGTGATTCATCCACCCAATTAAGGAAAAACAAAATATATGTGGACTTCCCAACTTGCTCTTTACCATCTGGAATGAAATTTGTGTTTCCAAATTAAAATATGTTTATGGATTCATATCTAGTGCTAGCAATCTACTGGCATGTGATTGTCAACTTGTCTTTCTTGTCTTTGTCTAGTATTCTAGTCTGTGTCTTATATTAATCAATTGTTTTTTGTTTCTTGTCTCTAATTGAAAGTTGTCGAAATATTCAATATTTGAGTTGATAAGAGGTTTTACTTTTATGGAGTAAAAAGTTACACGAATTTTGTTTTATTGTGTTCTCTTTTTTATTTGTATAAGAAAATCACTTGTTAGAACTATTTGATAGTTGACACAAATTATATTTAAATACCTTTATAATATATATAGTAGTATTTAAAAAAATATATATATTAGAAAGCTAGTGTTCTAGTGTTCTAGTGTTCTATCTAGTGTTCTGGGTGTGGCTACAGCAGCCTACATGGCTTCATTGGCTTGTCCTTCTGCTGATTTGCACATTTGATTCAATCATAAAGACCTCAGTGCTAATCATAAAGACTAAAGAGAGCCAATAATTAGCAAGTAGCAACCATGCTAAATGTATATTAAAAATAAATCAGACAATACATATATTTATATAAAAAAATATATAATAATTGATTTTGATAACTGAATTATTTGATTTTTAAGTAGTACTTTTAGTCGGTAACACATGACTTATGAAGCAACGACACTTTGATGAGTTATTGCGTGTCAGACACATTTCGGATACGACACTCACCGACACTCGTCCGACTTATATTCAACTGTGTTTTAATAAAAAAATAAAAATAAATTCTTTGGACACGCTTGGACACTCATAAATACTATCACGTATCAGCATGTCCCGTCTTACTTTTAACATATATTCTTAAAATAAATTTAGATATAATATATATTATTATTTATTAAAACAAAAAAAAATATTTTAAATACTTGATATAATTAAAATAAGACATTAAAAATAATTAAAAAATTAATTTATATTTTAATATCAATAAAGTATCAAAATATCATTATAATTTATCTAAAATATACTTTATATTTTATCACATACATATTTTCTCCTATCGCATTAATTCAACATTCACGTAACTTCTGTCAATTACATTAAATAAAAAATTTTCTACCTATTTTTTACAGTAATCTCACTAATATTTTTTTATTAGATGTAAATTATTGTTACATATTTTCTCTTATCTCATTAATTCAACATTCACGTAACTTCTGTCAATTACATTAAATAAAAAAAAATTTTCATATTTTTTTTACAGTAATCTCATTAATATTTTTTTATTGGATGTAAATTATTGTTGCAGATTTTTTTATTTGGATATATTTTTAAAGAATAAAAATAAAATAGTTTAACATAAATATTTTATTAAAAAAATTAAATGTACACAAACTAATTTTTCTCATCAAATTATTATCATACTCTTTTAATATACTATAAATACCTACACAATATATAAAGTCAATTGGCATCTAAATTTAAGTTTTAATATTACTTTTAATGATAGAAGTTTATTATTAAAAAATTTCTTCTGTACATTTGTGAGCTAAATAAATAAAGTTTTACACATTTTTTATAGCAACTTTATTAAAAAAAATTTATTAGATGTAAATTATTTATGAGAATATTTTTTATTATGAATATGCTTTTAAAAGAATAAAAATAAAATATATCTTCTATTGTTGTGTTAGACTTAATTCTTATTTCTTTTTTAAGTTTTACAAATAGAATTATTTGATATGACTATATAAAAATCTTTTAGACTAACAATGTACAAAAATTAATATCTTAATTCAAAACCAAGCACATAATTAAGATTTACTAAAATCATCATATAAAAAATTAAATGAATTGGCACCTTTATGTTGCCAATAAAATTTTGAATTAATAACTGCTTGACGTTAATTATTAGATAAACCAATATTTCCATAATTATAAAGCTTTAAACTTTATGAAAGCTAGTTATATGGATTACTATGTGAAATTAATTCCATAATGTGCAATTATTCATTTTTTTTAAATTCATTTACATGTCTAACAACCTCACAATTTTATAGAAATAAATTCTCTTAATTTTTTTTAAATTTTTTATAAGTGTAATCTTTTATTATTTAATATTTTTTTTACATTTTTTTTTGTCCTATTTAAAGAATGTATAATAAAAAATCACATTTTATAAAAAAGAAAAATTAAGAGAATCTCAATTTTACCAGTAAATTACTGACCTAACATGAATCACATCAATTGAGATAAATTCATATAATTCAAATTCATATTCATAAAACTCAATTTTAAGATAAGTATTTTGATAAGTAACTATAATCTCAATAATTATATATAGACATATTATGAAAGCTTAAAGCACATAAGAAAGTTATTCCCTTATTTGATAAGGGTTTTACTTTTTCAAAAGTATATAACATTTATATTTGATAAATAAAATTAAAAATAATTTTTAATAAACACAAATAAGAACAGTTATATTTGATAAAATAACTTTTAAAATTTAAAAAAACCGTATAGACATAAATACAAAAAAATTCAAATATTTATCAATATATAAAATTATATTAGATCTTTTAATAAACACCGACAACTTTAAAAAGCTTCCTCTTACATGCTTTCAAAAACACGTGATTTTTCTATTTTTCAAATACAAAAAAATATTTATACCTCTTCAAAAAACTTTATCAAACCAAACCTACACCGCTAACTAAAATCTCAATAATTTAGTTGGCAAGTTTTGCTCAAATAGATGTTAATAACTCAATCAAGATAAACCTTGACATCAATCCCATTATCAATAAGTGATTGAACTACAGCTCTGATTTTCCCTTCAAATTTATCCCTATCCCTTGGAGTATAAGAGGCAGTGTAAACATCAGCTTCTCTTGCTCTTTCGGCCAAAATCCTTCCAATTGCTATGCAAGCTGGTATGTCTGAACGAGATTTAAGAACAGCTTTTATGTCCTTGGAGTTGGTACCAGAAACTGCAACCTGTTTGCTTGTCACTCTATGGGTGAGCGAAGCCGACACAAAACGCTTTGAGATGAACACATCAAGAGTAAAAGGCTCCATGTATGCAACAGTTCTTTGTTTGAATGATACATGTTTTTGTGGATTCTTTGATTTCTTCCCTTTCTGGTAAGTGTAAGGTTTGCTGTTGTCATCATCAAGGAAATCCTCAACACCGAAAAAGCTTCTAGGTGCTGTATGAGCCTGGGAAAAAACAAGTGAACTGAAATGAGAATTTTTTTTTTACTTCATATATTTTCTTAGTTCATAATTTTGAGAACTATATCTTCATCAGAGAGCTATTGATTTCCAATGTCATCTTTTTGAGTTTTGATTTCAACTTCGAATATGATTAAAACCAAATCATCTGACTGGTATGGTAACTATTCATATATATACACACACACACACACATACTACATATTGTTCACCCTCCCTGATGAAATGCACAATTCTGCAATAAAGAGTGTAAAAGTCACTAGACAAATAGACTTGCATGTAGAATGAATGAACTTGTGAAACAAGTGCTTTACATGAAGTATACAAATGACAGAAATAATCGAGGAAAATGTGGCCTCAATATGGAAACAAACTGAGTTAACCACAATTAATCATGCCCTTGTGAGTTCACACTATCGATAGTATCTCTATTTGCCAAGAATGATGCGAGAACACTATGTGAAATTCCTATTTGATTATACAACTGAGATCTCTCTAACTTCATGATAGGCAATACACCATAGCTTCACTCTCCAAAACTTAGAAAATCTAGAAACTTTTTGTTATTGACACCTTATTTTTGAAAAATTCAAGTTCCACTGTCTCTCAGTGCCGCACTTCCACTCAACTCTGTTTGCCACTTCATGTCACTCAGCCGATTTCTGCTATTCTAAATGAATAAATAATTCAAATTCCAGCAAATATTTTCCCACAGAAAGAAAACAAAAAAGGAGTTATGATAGGCAGAAGAGAGTTTACTTGTGTATTGTGGAAATAGAATGAAGGAACATAACTCCAAGCCAAAATTTTTGTTCCTCCTTCTGAAGCATAACCACTGCTGCTTTTCCAAATTCTTCCGACTGCTTGCTTCAACATATTCATCAGACTTGACTCTTTTTTTTATCTCCTTAAAATCCAGAATGGAGCTACACGTGTCACTATATCCTTCTTCTTGATGCTTTTGTTTGCTTTCCTGTAGCTATAGGAATTGGCCTCATTTGTCAACATGCGCTTTAAATATTCGCATTGAAAAGACACCAAATGTGATGAAATCATAGTTGTTAGAACCGACCCGGTGATCGAACCGGTCAGGCTACTGGGTCTCAGGTTCAACCAATGGATCACTAATTGAACCGATTGAACCGATCTTATTTAAATAAAAATATAAAATAGTCAAAAACTTAAAATTAAAATTTGAAATACATGTCTTCACTAACATTTTAACAACAATTAAGTCTCAAATTTTAAAAATAACTAATACGAAAATAGATATAAAATTAGTTAGTACTACTGCAATAATATTTTAATTTGACACAATAAGAATAACAATCATAAAACATAGTTATCAGAACCGAACCGGCGACCAGGTCGCCGGGTCACTGGTTCAACCGGTGGATCACTAATTCACCCGATTGACCCAGTCATAATTTAAAAAAATATAAATAAAATTAAAATTACGTATTAAAACTTAAAATGCAAGTCTGAACAAACATAATAATAATAATCAAATATTAATTTTTAGACATAACTAATGATGTAAAAAGAGATAATAAACTAGTTTCTAGTACAAAATACTTTCTCCATTTAAATAAACAAGAGAAAGCAAAAGATAACACAATCGATAAATCAAGTCCAAGTGATCTTAAAAATTAAAATCGACATCTATATCTTTATAGGATAAATTTGGAGCTTGTTCAACATTTTTCTCATTTTGATTTGCATATATCTTCCATAAGAAACACTGCATTAACAACAAGGTTCATTAACAAATTCAACTCAACTCAGTTATCCAGCAACAAATTCTACTTCCAGCAACAACCACATTTATCATATGTTCAGCATCAAATTCAACTTACAGCTAACAACAAATTCTACTTCTAGAGTTCTAGCAACAAATTCTGCTGTGATAACTATGATAACTTTCAGGCAGCAACAAAAACTTAAACTATGATAACTTTCAGGCAGCAACAAAAAAACAAGAAAATTGAAACAGAAGGAACAGGGGAAACTCACCAACAAATTCAAGGTTCATGATAATCAGTAACAAATTTCCGCAACACAATCAACACTTTCAGCAACAAATTATTTTGGCAACAAAATCAAAGTGCAGTGATGCAGCAACAAAATTGAAACACAAAGAACAGGGGAACTCACCAAATCGGGTTGCACCAAGGAAGCTGACGGCGAAGGAGAAGCTGATGGCAAGGGAGAAGCTGATGGCAAGGCTCGAAGCAAGAAGACGACAACGAAGACCAGCCCACCGGGATCTGTTGCCTCTGCTACCGGCGACGAAGAGCGCAGGGAAGGGAGAGGTCGAGACCAGGTGCGAGACAGAGACCGTGAGAAGCAAGAAGACGACCACCACCACCCCCCAAGGGACCAGATCCGGTTCCGTCTGCTTCTGCCGCCGGCGAAGAGAGGGCAGGGGCACGGGACCGCGACGACGACCGAGGTGAAGGGACGATGTGAGAGACTGAGAGAGCGACGAGGTGAGGCCGTGAGAGACTGAGAGTGACGACTGTCGAGGTGAGGGGAGAGACGAGAGAGTTACGAGGTGAGGGTGAGGGTGAGGGGGATAGGCGGAGAGAGCACAGAGACTGGCTGGGTTAGGGGGGTTCCACTCAGACTCTCAGTCAGGGTTTCATCCAAAGGAAAAGGGGAGGGGTCGTCTGAAACGACACCGTTTCAGGTATTAGAAGAAAAAAAAACGACCCGGACCGGGTTAAATTAACCGGCCGGGTTACCTGTCTTTATGAAATTCCGTCGGGTCAAACTGGATTCGGCCGGGTCCGTTGAACATTTGGTTTTACGAGCGGTTTGGCTTGACTAAGTGACCGGATTTTCGGTCAGATCGAGTCGGGTGTGATAACTATATCACAAAGTATGTACAAGGAGATTGCACACAATAGTATCTTAATTCTAAAAATAATTATGTTTCTAATGGTGTTTCTGACGAAGCCATCTTAAAATTCCATAAAAGAAAAAAAAATCAATCAACTAAATAACTAATAGCAAAACCAATCAGAATAGTTACAGCAGCAATAATCAACAAAAAACCACTACATATTCATATTCATAATCAACATATACATATTCATAAACCAATTCAAAAATCAACAAAATCTCAGCATATTCATAATCAGCAAAACCACTGCATATTCATATTTATAAACAAATTCATAAATCAATTCAATATTTTAACCACTGTCATATTCTAATCAGCATCATAAATCAATCAATAATAAAATTAACAGCAATAACATCAATGAATCAACTACTTAAAATTAATATAGCATATAAAATATTAGAATAACTGAAAAAAAATTAAAATGGTTACCTGTTGTTGCAGAGACATAATCGATTCCAGAAAGTGGACGACGCACGACAGCATGCAGAAAGCAACAACCACGGAGGCACGAACGACGAGGGACGACCAGCAACAACCACCCACAGAGACGAAGGAGAGGCGGTGAGACGCGAACAGGAAGCAAACTCGAGTAGATACGTGAGGAGGGAGATAGGCGAGGGAGGCGCGCGACAACATGAGCAGGAAGCACAGCTCGAGCAGACGCGAAGGCGAGAGATGCGAGAGCAGCCGAGCTCAGATGGAGGAGAGAGGAGCACATGACGCTGAGGATCCAGTGAGAGCCGCAGCGACGGCGGCGAGCATACAGTGTCGGTGAACCGAGGCGAGCTCCCAGCTCTGCCTGTGTGTCTGTGGTGTGCCGTTAGAGATTAGAGAGTGTGAGAGTGAGCTGGGGGTGGAGTGGGGCTTCAGATTCAGCTAGGTTTTTTTTGTATCAGGTAATATAAAACTTAACATGTATTATGATATTTTTTTTTTTTTGCTATAAATTCAATTTTTGTTTAATATCTATATTCTACTCTTTGAAAAATCTAGGGATGAAAACGCATGATAATAGAGTTGGTCCAAGTAACAGACGTCATAATAACATAATTAGTTGATATTTTATAACAAAATTAATTAAATTAATATACACGGTTTATATATTTCTGATGCCTATTGTTTAACAAAATACAAAATAATTATTATGTTAAAAAATTTATAAAATTATTATCAAAATCAAAGTTTAATTTAAAAATAGTGAGTAATAATTATTTTACACTTTTTTTTAAGTAAATAATTATACATTGATACAGAATTTAAAATAAAATTAAAATATTTATATTAGAATCCTATTTTTTCAAAGACTTATCTGTAAACAACATTGATAGTTGAATTTGCAGACATTTCTACGTAATTTATAAGTAAAACTTTTAAACATCTCTTACTCTTAACTCTTGAAAGTGTCACATATAGTTGGCTATGTGTAAAAACTGGTTTGGGCAAGTACAATCCAACATGAGATAAAGTTTGTCCTTGAGACTTATTAATTGTCATGGCAACGATAATACTATGGGAAACTGTCTTCGTTGGAATCTAACTGGAACAGTTTTTATTTGTTGGTACCATATTCATTCTTGGAATCAAAGCAATATGACCAACATTGTTACCTGTTAAGATTTCACATTCTATGACAGGATTTTTAAGCTTCCTAACTTGTAGCATTGTACCATTACAAAAACCACTAGATTGGTCAATATTTTTCAGTAACATCACCAAAACACCAACCTTGAGTATTAATTTATGTGAAGGCAAACCAGAGCAATTTATGCTATTCAGTAATTCAGGACCATAGAGATCTAGTTGACTCTCCATATTCCCTTCATCCATACAAATCGAATCCGAACTAAGATATAATTTTTTTCCCTCCAGAAATGATAGCCATCAGATGGTTGTTGACATCTTCAACGATGTCAGCGTGGGAGCCAATATAGTTCTTGCTTTGAAAAATCCTTTGAGGACATGTTATCCAAAATATTTGGATAGGAAAAATGAACTAACCCATCAAATACCTGGTCCGAAAAAGGAATAACAATATCTCCTTTGAAGACATATCTCAGATTTACCATCCATATTGTCACATATTAGACCATCACAAATTTTCAATAACCACTCACCAAATTGCTTTGTCTCATCTTGATCTGAAGTAGCAGTCGTCCCTATAGAGAGTCTCATTTTTTGTTAGTTTGAGCACCTGACAAAACTTCCAAAGTAAGGCAAATTCACGGTTGAATGAACGATATCTTGTCTCAATCCTCGTGAAATGACAGGAAGAATTTGTCTAAAGTCTCCACCTAGTACAACCACTTTTTTCCCAAAGGACAAATCTTTGTTATATGTTGGAGAAAATCTCATGATATCACCTAAGCATTTATCAAGCACTTCATAGTAGTACCTACTAACCATTGGAACCTTATCCCAAATTATAAGTTTGGCTTTCAACAGCAGCATTGCTTGAGAAAAACCAGGTTTGATGTTACATACAGAATCCTCAATTATATTCAACGGTATTTTGAACCTTGAGTGTGCCGTTCTTCCATTGGGAAGAAGTAAAGATGTAATACCACTTGAAGCAATGTTTAACACAATATCACCCTTGAGCGAATCTCAATAAACGTAAGGTTTCAGAGAAATATTTTTCCAGTACCCCCATGACCATACACAAAGAAAAAATCCCTTCATCACAATACACAGGTAATGCAGCCAACAATATCTCAGCGAATCTAGTTTGACTCTCTATAATAATATCTCTATCTTTGCTTAGTTGTTTGACATCGCCAACAATCAATGCAGCCACTTCAGATGCAGATGGCAAGTTGTATGTCCTGCCATCTATAGTCCTTTTACTAATCAACTTAAACTTTATGTTTGTGTAATTTTTCTGTTGATACTTATCTCTTGCATAGCGAAAATTCTTTGCCAAACTATTATATTTGTCTAGCATGTTTTTTAATATTGCCACAATTTTCTTATCCCACTCATTTATAGCTTCATTGGAACTGCACAAAAAAAAACACAATAAATTTTGTTATCTTCTCTCACAGATAAAAAATAACTAAAATATTTGACTGGTTGCATGAAAATTATCGATTATCAATCTCATTTTCTGTGTCATAGATATATAGTTAGACAAATGTTGGTCGCAAACTATTCGGAGGAAGTAAGCTACCAATGCTATGATAGTTTTGACCCTCAGGCTTAAAATTTGGAGGAGCAGTCCCATTGTTCACCCCACAGTTAATTTTTTCGGCCATTGATGTAAAACAAAACATTGAATTAAATGCCCTTATATTTTTTAGAAAATGAAGACTTCTTTGATCTCCTCCAGTATGAAGCTGAATGAGCTCATCAGGAGGTACAAAAAGTAGAGGAAGCTCGATCTTTCCTTCCATACAACATAATGAAAACTTTGGTTGGGGCGACTATTTGAATTTAGCAAGCCTTTCTTCAGACCACATCCATACTTTACAGTATTGACATTGATAAATAGGATTTTCTATATCCCACACATCTGTCGAATGAACTCTCTTTAGATACTCAGTTGTCATACCGATGCAATTTAGTCCATAATGTACACAAAGATGTAAATAAACATATAGATAAAATTTTTACATACCGTCTAAAGTTTCTGAAGATAGTATAAAATTATCTTCTATATTCACATCCGACATTGAATCATCATAACCATTCAAATGGTTTCAACAGCAGAAACCACATACATTGAACTCTTTCACCATCTCAGTACAGGTCCGTCCGAATAGAGCTGTAGCCTCCTTATCGAACACAACAAAACTTGTTGTAACACTACCATCAAAAACCAACAAATTTAACTTATACTTGCTTTTTTTATTCAAAAACATCAATTAACACTTGGCATGTCACCCTTTAGTTACAATAAAATCATAAAAATTATATTCAACACAATTTAAATGCTCAAATACAATTTGTTTAGGCTTATTAATTTTCTAGATTTTAGTCTAGCAGAGGAGACTTTAGTATAAAATTATTGTAGGTATATGAATTTTTTCTATGCACTCTATCTCTTTTTTTTTTTTTTTGTGGATAGACGATATTTCTATCAATCAAAGCAGTTTTTGTTTTTAATAAATTGTTCTCTTATTGTCTACTAATTGTTGGTATTAAGCTAGATATTGCTAAATAAATTAAAAAGAGACAATCAATTACATAACTATATTACTTTTTTATGAAAAGATTACACAAATAAGTCCAATTAGGGTCATACCTATCAACCACATTATTCACATCCTTATTACAGTCATTGCAGAAGTATGTATCCGCATTAGCTTCTACCTTCATGCTGCAAACACAAGATTTATACCACCAACTTAGAACGGGTTCAACATTAAGAACAGTGGCCAGAACAACATAGAATCCAACCTACATAGAAACAGTTTGAAAATAAAAAAAAAAACAAACAATGAACCAAACATAAAAAAGTAGGTTTCTATAAGGCACTCACATCTGCAGCCGCATGTAACTCCTTTATTGTCTTCTTCTCAGTGGAATATAAAACTTCATCTTCATTAACATACGCCAGTTTGCCAGAAAGTACAGACAGGTACTGCGAGATCTCTCTATAATACTTGCTACTTATCAATCACAACGCCATAAAAATACAGTCAATATGGACAACCATAAATAATTCACAATATTGATACAATACCTTTTTCGAAGCATCACAACCTTAGGAACATCTGGATTTATCAAGAGCCTGGTACCATACATAATGTTCTGTAAAATATTAGTACCTATGTACAATAATCATTGCTTAAATAAGTTATACAATTATACAAGACAGAAAAATTATCGAATGGAAAGTAACCAAAAGTGTCCTTAGATTTAAAAAAATAACTATAATCTATTGTGAATTTAATTAATTAGTAAAATTTTTTATTTTAACAATAAGCTATACAAAAAATAATTATTGCAAATATCAAATAATAAAAAGCATTATATAATAACAAAATATAGCTTAAAATTATATATTGATTAATTAATTGTTGAGTAATTCAACATAGAATTTACAATAAAAAAATAAAAAACTGGTGATACAATTTATCCATGTGTATATAATAATATTTTTTATCACTTCAAATTTTAATTTCTAGAACGCCAGCCATTTGCCGGAATTGTTATTATTGTTTTCTATAATTTCACTTGTAATTCCACAAGATCAAAAGTATTAAAACACAAAATATAATACTTATAATTTTGCTTCCATGATATGTAGTATCACACTCTAAAATTTAAAAACAAAAAAAATTACTATTATATATAACATCACACTATAAAATTTTAAAACTAAAAATACCTGTTGAATCGCATCTCAATAATTAGTAGAAATAGCTACAATAAGATATAACCATTCAATAGTGGTCAAATCTTCACATACCTAAAAAATTATTTATTCTTGCAAATTAAAAAATAACTACTTGTAGCTGTTGCTCACCCGTTGTCACTAGACCTTTGATCCGGTCCACCATCTCTCCAAAAACAGTAATATTAAGCTTTAAACTGCAAAAAAAAATTAAATTATTTAAAAAATAAAAAATTGCTTATATAAACATATTAAGTGCTGAGTAAGGGCATAAAAAAAATGCACCCGTCATTCTCAATATGAATGACCAACATGTCAATAAGTTTGTCATTCTTCACATATTTTCTCTCACCTTCTACACCAGTTATAACTTTAGCAACGTCTAAAATAAATTCAATCAGAAGATTGTGCACAAATCACCCATCTTAGTGATATTTTGTCATGAAAACAAAAGAAAAATCAACTTATATACTTACCATAAATTATACTCTTACCAACCAAAAAAGGATGTTGAGAAGAGTATTCCATAAATTTTCTAAAAGGAACTAACTTAATACCATATAACGGTATTGCATCACAAAAAGAGGGTAAGATAGTAGTTATTTTTTGAAAAAATAATCGAAAATGATGTGATATGCGGTACAATCCACAGTTGTTGCTAACTCCAAAGTATGTAAAAACATACAGAACTCCCTCCAATATCAATGATTTGAACACAAATATCAGATTCTTACCTACAGAAGCATACATAGTTGTTCCCTATTTTTTCACAAAACAAAATATTTTATTATTCACCTTCTACACACAATACCAATAAGGTCCAACTAAATACACAAACAAAATTTATATAAAATATTTCTTTCAACAAAAATAACAGAATGAATTAAAAATATGATTTAATTCCAAAATATTAAGTATTAAGTATTAACTAATAGATTTATATTCACCCTCAAATAACGAATTTATACACATATAATGGATTCAAATATTTAATACTTTAATGTATACTATCATTATATTTTACAAAAAAAATTAATTATATATTAACACAATAATTAAAATATTTAATTTAAAACGACTAATTTTATGGTTTAGTGACTTCCACTTGAGTATAAAATTTTTGAACTTGACTTTTTTTTTCATACAACTCATATGAAAAACAGGTTAGAGAAAACTTTTGATTTATTTTTTTTAACCATAGGTATTAAAAAGAAAAAATTTGTGATGATAATCATGCATGAGAATTAAGTGTTATGTAGAAAAGAGTTAATATTAACAACAATCATGCATATGCGTCAGTCATGCTTTTATTATTTTTCTCTCTTTTTTTCCCTCCATATGCATCTTTATTTAATGTGATTGATTTAGTCTAAAATTTTGAATGTTAAATCAGTGGAGACTATATTGGTTGGTTCTCAACAGTTAACACTACCTGAAGATACTTGGTACAAACTTTTCTAATATAAACCTCTCTTGTTAGTTGTCACCCATACGAAAATAAGAAATTTAAGTCTTCAAGATGAGAATAATAAACAAAAAAGTAAGGAATAATCTGAATCAATTTTGTTGTGATGTGCTTATTATTTCTTATCAAAGATATACATTATACTTTTTTAGGATGTGAAAGCAAGAGTGACTCAAATTTTATTATTTTTGATCAACATAAACTCTTATATCCAAAATCTGTATTATTTAGTAATTATGTATCTTGGCATTAGTGCATGTCTTTGTAAGCTAAAATTTATGATTTTATATAGCTGTCTATGAAAATTTTGCTAAAAGTCCCCCAATCCCTTTTTTTATTGGTCCAATACAACATGAGCTATATATTAAATTTGTTTTTGACTGTAGAATCTTTTTCTATGATGAAAAGCTTATGTTTTCTTGCAAGAAAACATAGAATTGGATTTTGTTCTTGTTCTATTTTTGAATGAATAATTCCAAGAAAAGTAGAAACTGTTGAGGTTAAAATTATGACAATTATGAGGTGAGGATCATATAAATATGGGACTAAGTGTATGAAAACAGAGAAACAATTATGTGTATGAAACTATGAATAAAATTAGAAGTACCTGCTCATCCATCAACACCATTTCAATGGAGCTAATGGATTTGGGGTCTTTGAATCTCGGTAAAAACCAAAGTCTGATTACTGTGACATGAATCTTCCAACGTTCCTTTGGCGATGCAATCATCTCCAACAAATCATATCGCCTAACCATTTTTTCTCTAGTAAAAAAAAAAGAGCAAACGTAAATTCTAGCAAGTACGTATAGTAAGATTGTAGGACCACACCTCTTAGGCTTTTATAGCAACTAAGAAGAGGTATATTTTCGAGTAAATCATTTTAAAATCGGAGTGCATCCAAAATCACATATCCTCCATAATCTAAAAGAAGAAAAAATCTGTCTTGATGATTTAAAAAACAAAAAAAAGATTTAAATTGAAAATAAAACACTTATTCTATATCATAAATACTGGCAAATCAAAATGTACTGAGTAAAAAAAGGAATATAAAAATAAGATTTGAATCCATGCCTTCCTTGCAGCAACTCACCTCTATCAGTTACAGATAGGGAGCATCCTGGTGCGACGGCGATCTGAACGACAACAACATAAGTGAAAGTCTCCTCTTGCTAATATGCTATCTAGCCTCTTTGGTCACATTAGCATCTCCGATCGTCGTTGACCTCCTCATCGGCATAACCTCGTCATTATCTCGTCGCCGTATGAGCAACCAGTCTTCTCATTTTTGCCGTACTGAAGTTGCCAATGCCAAGACGCCGTTCTCCATTGCTGGCGTATATGTTTGCTTGCTGGGAGAGAGAAGACCCAAAAAGATTAAAAGAGGACTTTGAGTGCGGGTTGAAATTAATTGTATGATATCCAGATAAATTTTTTATCTGCCCAGCTTAGAATCGGGATTATTCTTCGTAGGCCCATGTTTTGTTAAGATGCAATGGAGGCAAGCAAGCAAACATGGTGTGGGCCTTATTTTTTTTATTCTCTTTTGATCATAATTCACAAGTTCTATGCTTTGTTTGATTGTTGTATAAATCATAGATCTACATTGAGTCACCTAGGAAATTAATTTATTTTGCTTACGTTTTAGAATGAGTTTAATTAATAATTTGTTATATAAAATTAATTTATATTTTTAATAAATTAAATCTAATGATATTAGTTAATAATACATAGAATAATTCCATTTAGAATGAAAAAAGTTTTACCTTATATTACTTTTACTTAACGAAATATAAAACTTAAAACTTAACAATCCACAGAATATAAAAGGTTAAGAAAATAAGGTGATTTATAAATTATCTTTAATTTATATATAATATAATTAAATTTAATAAATTCAATTAGAATAAACAATAAATTATTTATTTTATTTCAGATTTTATAAGTGAATAAACCAATTAACTAATATAAGGAATTACAATTAATGTAGTAAAATTAATCAAGTATTATATACTATAATAAATTACATTGATATTTAAATATCTAATCAAATTAATTAACTGATATAATTAAATCATATCAAAACGCTTAAAAATGCACCATTCTTAATTAAATACTATCTATACTATATAAACCACATTTAAATCCATTTTTCCGTACATATATAATTTAAAGTAATTTAAAATTTATTTGATTGAATATTATAATATAAAATAATTTATAAATTAACGTTAATTCATATATAATATATAACTAAATTTAATAAATTTAATTAGAATAATCAATTTCCTAATATAACGAATTATAATTAATGTAGTATAATTAATTAAGTAATATAAATTATAATAAATTATATTGATATTTAAATATTTAATCAAATCAATTAGTTGAAATAATTAAATCATTCAATAAATTGTATTGAATGAGTTAAAATAATTAAATCGAGAAACACTTTTCGGAGCATGCCACGTCAACTCCATCATTAAGGGCAGAAATCCAATTTTTATATAATAGAATAAATAGAATAAATTTACATATATAACAAAGTACTCCTTAATCAAACAACATATAAAATTATAAAAATTTGGTATCTAACTTTTTTAGACTTCGTGGATTCTTGTACAATCCATTTCACAAAATAAATTTAATGGACCAAATAATGATAATTTTTTTAATATTCCATCTTCATCATATAATATATAAATAATTAAAAAAAATAAAATAAACAATGTATTCATAAAACTGTTAATAACAAATATAATAAAGAGAAAAAATATAAATATATTTTTTATTTCTTGCCATATGTATTTTTTAATTTGGGTGAATAGGTATATTTTACAAAGTAATAACTAGAAAATACAAATAAATTTATTACTCTAAATTACAAAAGAAGTACTGAGTACTTTTTAACTAAAACTTTTATTATAAATTTATTACGAGAAAATGTATTTATGTTTTAAATTAATGTAGGTGTTTGGGATAAAATATTAAAAATCAAAGAATATGTTTTGCATTCTTATATTAAAAAATAAATAAAATTATTTTATATACAAAAATACTATTTTATAAGATAATTACAAAAGGACCTCTCAAAAATTCCTAATTCAATTTATTGATCTAACATAACACACAACACTTAATAAGATATTAAATAATATTCTCATATTCATGTTTATCATAATAATTTTATTATCAAAATAGTAGTTATATATTGTGTTAAATTAATCCAACATAATAATTTTTAATATACTTTAATTTAATTTTTTTATTTTAATTTATATTTTCATATTTTAAAATTTTGGTAATAATATATATTTTTTATAATTTTAAAATAAAACAAAAAAAATCTGACCTAAATACAAACACAACGATAGAAGAAAAATACAAGAATATTGATATTTTATCTTATGTATTTAAAAATATATTGCATAAATAAAAATTAATCATTCTTATTATAAAATCTTTGTCCAATTAAAATTTTAACAAATGGCAAAATTTTTGGTGATTTAAAAGAAATAAACAAAAACTAAGAACGAGAAAAAAAACAAGAAACTGCTTAAGAAAGGCAGTCCCGCTGAATACTACTCTCAAATTCTTTCCAAGGCAACGGAAGCTCCACTTGGGGAGAAAGGGTCCTCATTGCGGTCCTTGCCATGATGTCTGCTACTGTATTTGCATCTCTCAAGATCAACTGAAGATCAGCACGCCATTTCCAAGATATGATATCTCGAATTTTTAACACCAAATGATCAATAAACACAGAGCAATCTTGTAAATTATTGACAATAGTAAAAGCCTCCACACAATCTGTCTCACATATAATGTCTCTTTGTCCCGAGTCCCATGCTAAAAGAAAGCCTCTCCAAATAGCAAACAACTCTCCTTGCAAAATGCTACGACTCTCAATTGTTCCCAGACAGCCTCGTTGCCCCCTTCCCTTCCAATCTCTGCTAACACAAGCAAAACCAACTCGAGCACCACTGCCAGGATAGCTAGCATCACAATTAATCTTAAAGGTACCCACTGAGGAGGAATCCAAGAGCCACTAATGGTTGAGGGGATAGACAGCTGTTGCAACTCAAAAATATTTTGGAGCTCCTTTTCCAAGGACAAAGTCATACCAATCACCTTGTCTGTGGTCCAATGGTCGTGAAGATGAAAGATCTCGTTATTCCTTGAACACCAAATCCACCAGAGACCAGAAAAGAATCTAAAAGGGCACTGTTTGCTATTATGTAAGAACCAACTCATCAAATCCACTGGTTGATCGGAGATCCCTAAAGCTTGCCAAACAAGTTGGACTTTTGGACAATCCCGAATACAATGTAATACCGATTCCTGACCTGAGAAACATCGTGGACAGCTATCCGTGTGCGAAATGCCCCTCCTAAAACGAAATGCAGCAGTAGGAAGAGCCTCCTGAAGACATAGCCAGGCCAAAAATTTGTGCTTTTCCGGAACATGTTGACGCCAAAGCCAAAGCCAATCACCCCTATCCTCCCAACTAAACATCTTCTTACTGAGCCACAAATAACCACTATGAGCATCATAAACCTTTGAAACCGCATCAGTCCAACACCAACCGACCTCTGAACCAGCTTGAACATCTGGGTTGTAAGAGTTAATGTTGCTCTGCAGAGACTGATTCAGAGGAGAATAGATATTCTCAAGGTTCCACTGTCCAGATGACCAAAGGTCCAAGATCCTGAGATCCGAATCAGAAATGTGAACATAATTCATCTCCTGACACAGTTGCCCCTCTCTTCTCCATTTAGAAAACCAAAAGTTCTTTTCCAAATCCTCAATGCACCAAATAAAACCTTCCTTCAGGATATCCCAAGCTCGACATATACTCTTCCAAACATAAGATTCCCTTTCTCGAGACCGACTAAGACAATCATCCTTAGAAGAATGGTATTTCTCCGTCAACAGTTGAACCCATAGCTTATCGAGATGGTGAAAAAGTTGCCAAACTAGTTTTTCAAGAAGAGCAATATTGGCACAAAAAGGATCTCTAATTCCCAGACCTCCAAACTTCTTAGGGGTGACCAACACTTTCCAGTTAACTAGATTTAGGCCTCTACCATCAGCTTGACCCTTCCATAGAAAGTTTTGCATCATGGATTCTATCTTATTAGTTACCCCTTTAGGGAAGAGAGATACTTGCATACGATAAGTAGGAATCGCAGTCACTACCGAGTTGAGCAAACAGAGTCTACCTGCCTTATTAAGCAATCTCCCTTTCCAGCTGGCTAGCCTTCCCCGAATCTTGTCCAGAACATCATTGAAAGTTGCGCGTGTCACCCGAGAGTGATTAAGGTTCACCCCTAAATACTTGCCCAAGTTCTGGACAAATCTGATGGAGGAAACTCCAGTGAAAATCTCTTTTCTTGTTGCTGAAACATTCCTAGAGCATAGCGCTTTAGATTTCTCCACATTAAACTTCATCCCAGAGGCTCTGCAGAAATTTTCCAAAGCTACCATTACAGTTTGAACTTGCTGTTTTTCAGCTTTACAGAAAAGAAGCAAATCATTGGCAAACATCAAATGAGAAATTCTTGGACCCCCTCTAGAAACCGCAACCGGCTTCCACAAGCCCTTATCAACTTGCTAATTAATAGAACAAGACAATCTCTCCATACACAACACAAACAGATACGGTGATATAGGATCTCCTTGCCTAAGACCCCTGCTCGGAGTGAAGCTATTTAATCTATCCCCATTCCAGAGGATAGACAGTGAGGAAGCAGTGACACAACGCATAATCAGATTGACTGTCGGAGGAGGAAAGCCAAAACTCACTAGGGTTTGTTTCAGGAATCCCCAATCCACTCTATCGTACACTTTCTCCAGATCAATCTTAAAGACCAAGGTGCCTTTCTTTGACTTTGTCTTCTTCATGAAATGGAGAACCTCTTGTTCTACAATGATGTTGTCTGGGGTTCCTCTCCCCGGGATAAACCCTCCTTGAAGGGGCCCAATAATCTCTTTGAGATGGGGACGAAGTCTATTGACCAGGACCTTCATTATAACTTTGTAAACCACATTACAGAGACTAATTGGTCGGAAATCCTTCATGGAAACCGGGTTTTCTACCTTTGAAATAAGAACCACAAGAGTTTCCATCATCCTTGGATCCATATCCAAACCAGAGAACGCATGATGAACCATAGTCCAAACATCAAAACCAACAATCTCCCAGTATTCTTTAAAGAATAAAGCTTAAAACCTATCAGGGCCCGGTGCCTTAAAAGAATGCATACTGAAAACGGCTGACTTAACTTCTTCCAGAGTAATTGGCGCTATGAGATTACAACAGGCTTCATCATTCAGGGAAGGTAGCGGCACATCACCAAGACAACCTAAGTCTACATCCTCCGACTGACAGAATAGGTGTTTATAAAAGGATTCAGCTTCCCTTCTAAGGACATCCGAGTCCGTTTCCCATACCCCATCTTGAAGAAAGAGATCATGAATCTTATTATGTTTTCTCCGCACAAGAGTCTGGACATGAAAGAATTTGGTATTTCTATCCCCAAATTTTACCCACTGCTCTCTGGATTTTTGAAACCATAGAAGTTCCTCCTGCACAAGCGTGTTATTAAATTCCTCAATCAGTTGTTTTTCTTTTTTCCGCATAGACAAATCCTCCATTACTTCAAGTCGCTTCTGAAGGAAATTAATCTGTCTCTCCAATTTGCATTTCCTAACGAAAATGTTTTCGAACACTTTAGAATTAAACTCCAAAGAGTTCTTCTGCACTTCTGAAAGTTTGCCATGCATCTCTCTGTAGCCAGCCTGCCATGACTGGTTCACAATATTTTTGTACTCCGGATGAGTTACCCAAGCCGCAATAAACCAAAAAGGTCTATTCTTTTTCGGTTGGGGACGACCTGCACAGCGCACTAGGATAGGACAATGATCAGACTGAAGCCTATTTAAAATTTCTGCATAAGCCTCTGGAAAGAGAGATAGCCAGCCACTATTGATACAGACCCGGTCAAGTTTTTTTGCCACCTCAACACCATTTTTAACCCTTCTGTACCAAGAAAACCGTCTTCCAATAGTCTTCAAGTCAAACAGATTACTATCCCCTAGAGATGTAGCAAGCCGATCTACATGACGACTCGAGAAGAGGCAACCCTTAGATTCATGAGAGAATAGTACTTCATTAAAATCATCAAGAACAATCCATGGCCCGCAGAAAGACGAAGACTGAGTAACAAGATAATCTCATAGCAAAACTCTGGTATTAAATTGAGGATTACCATAGATACCACTGCACCTCCAAATCACATTATTTACCTGAACCTCAACTGTAACACACTGATCGAAAGCATCAACCCATTTGCAGTGAACACCCTGCATTGCAGAAAGGAACCAGATACCCCCTTATGTCCTGACGCCTCCACTATACCAATAGGGTGATAACCAAGTCTTTCCCAGAACAGTTTCAAGTGTTGAAAAGGACAATGAGTTTCAACCACAATAAAAATTACAGGTTTAAATTTCCTAACCAGTTCTTTACAATTCACCCGGGCTAATTTATTAGAAGCACCCCTAATATTCCAAACTATTATATTTAAGCTATCCATAATATAAAATATAAAATTATAAAACAAGGAAATTAAAGTGCTTCACCAACCTCAAACCGAGGCTTGCCCAGCAGAAGTGACTCCCGTGACCTTCAGGTTTTCCGGATCTCCATGGAATGTCTCCTTATTCTCGCATACCGACGCAATAACAGCCGGCAACGCGCCTTTCTTCACCAATGGAACCGCTACGGTAACATCCTCCTTCACGGTTGCAGGAAGACATGACGATGCTTCCACCACCGTGCCTCCATTCTTCTCAACTGGCGAGCTCTGTAGGGACCCCGGCCTTGGTCATTTCTGAAGAGAGGACCCGCAAGGCACTGGGGTGTGTCGGGTTGAGGAGATCGACGTCTCACCAACACGGAAAGCGCTGTGTCCGACCTTGACTCGTGACCAAACCCTGGCGCGATAAGAGCTGGATCCACTCGTGTGAGAGAAGTGGATGGTGGGCCTGATTACTCTATCCGAATCAGTTCTGGATTGAGTGCCTCTTTGGACCTTGTTAGATTGCTTCTGGCCCAGCTTGGTTTTACCTTTCCTCACAACTTGCTCCCAGCCTGGTTCATCATGCATGCAAGCCTCCTCAACATTATTTCCTTCCAAATTATTAGCCTCTAAATTCTTTTGTAAACTCGGTGCAGGATTCTCGCCAGTAACGCCACCTACTACATCAGGTTCTACTTTATTTGAATTGTGAATTTTGGTCTCAGGATGTGGCACTACCTTTGTACCGTCTCGTGGCTTGGTGGCATCGGAATCATCACTCTTTCCTTCCCTAGAGTCTCTACCCAAGCACTGTGCCAGATCGTGACCATAACGTGCACAAGAGTTACAAATTAAATTTAAACTTTCATACTCCACTACATGAGTTACGCCTTCCACAATGATATGCTTGATCACTGGCAGTCCTAAATTTATTGAACACATACTCGGACATATCGTCCTCTCTCAGCCAACTTAGTGGCTAAGTCCACTTTGATGGGAACTCCTATTGCAGAAGCAATACGCATCATGGCTTGTTCCTGATAGCACCAGATTGGGAGCCCCAAAATCCGAACCCATACAAGTGTAGACCCGAAGGATTCCTCACATGGCCGAAAATCTATATCCCACGATTTTACAGCAACATAGTGTCCCTCAATCAACCACGGGCCACCAAGCATGACTTTCTCACGATCTTCACCTGCATCAAATTTTACCATGAAGTACCCAAACCTCACATCAAGCAGATCAAAGCCACCTTTGATGTGCCAAACCATCCGAAACTTGTGTGAAAGAGCTGTGTAACTATAATTTTTATCAAGAACCTTTATCACCAAAATTTGATAAATGGTAAAATGTGCCGTAATTTTTTAAAAAATCTAAAAAATACTATATTAAATGTTACAAGTAGTGAATGGATAAATAATTTTCAAATTCTTGAATTAAAAATATAGATAACACTTTATGTATTTATATGAGTTACTGAACCAATTTTATTAAATAAATAATTTAAATACCAACTATAAAAAAATACTACTATATCAGCCAATGAAAATAATTATGAGACACGTAATATTATTTATTATTAAAAAAATATATATTAATTTAATAATAATAAGTATGTAATAATTCTGGATATTTTTCTCATTAGGACATACAATCTATCATGGTCAAAAAATAATTTCGGAACTCAATCATATTCAAACTCCACAGGATCATTCGGATATAACAACTAGAAATTTTAGAGCCAAATTTGAACAATTAAAGGAGGATGTTATTACGGTGTATTGAAAAAGGTGAAAAGTTATATTTATGTCATTGAGTTTTAGAAAAGAGGATTGCCACACGTACATATGTTGTTAATATTAGAAAATAATGACAAGTTGAGTGATCTCAACCACTATGATAGTTTGGTACAAGCGAAAATACCATCTAAAGAAGCAGAACCACACTTACATAAGGCAGTGCTAAGGCATATGATCTATAATACTTGTAGAACACTTAATCAATCTTCATCATGTATGAAAAATGGTCAATATAAATGTAACTACCCAAAAGAGTTCGTAGCAGATACACGATGAGGTGATGACTCATATCCTCAATATAGAAGGCGATTTGATACTCCAATCCCTATAAACCAAAATGTCACAATGGACAACAGATTGGTAGTTTTGTACAATTTTTTACTACTACTAAAATATGATTACCATATCAATGTAGAGATATGTAGTAGTATCAAGAGTATAAAGTATCTATAAAAGTATTTCTATAAGGGACCAGACTGTGTTGCAATGGAGGTTCACAGAAGTTCACATTATGATGAGGTGAAATAGTTTAATTGATGCAAGATGGATTGCCGTTCTAGAGGCATGCTAAAAAATATTTAAATTCAATCTTCACCGAATTTACCCATTAGTTGAAAGATTGCAAATTCATTTGCGGAACCAACATCAAGTGAGGTTTTATGAGCACCAAACTATTTCTGAAATAGTTAGTGATGACTGTTTTTCAAAAATAATGCTTACCGAATTCTTTGCACTTAATCTGGCAGATGACTAACAATCTAGGCATCTTTTGTATAGAAAAATCTCAGAATATTACACGTGGCACAACAAGAAAAAAGAATGGCATCGACGCAAGTCACAAAAGAGAGTAATCAGTTGGATCTATACTATTTCACCAACAGAATGAAAAAAATTCTATTTGCATATTTTGTTGTCACATGTAAGATGACCAACTGGTTGAGATGACTTGCTAACAGTGAATGGTGTCTAATATTCGTCCTTTAAGAATTTCGCTCAGTATCGAGGAATGTTAGAGAGTGACAGCAGCATAAGAGCGTGTTTGGTTGAGGCTTTTATTTTAAGAATGCCATGTATTTTAAGAAGGTTGTTTGCAACCATCTTAATATTTTGTGAGCCAACACATGTAAGAAGGTTATGGGATGAGTTTTTTTATATATGGTGGATGATTATCCATCAACAAACACTACAACGTGCCATAGGTTGACAAATCACTTGCTCAAGGATTTAAATGACATATTCCTTCAACATAAAAAACATATTGCACAATACGATTTACCAGCTCTAACTTCGGACAACGATAATGACAACTTGATGCCTAGAATTATTGAAGAAGAGTTGTCTATCAAAGTACCTCAAGAAGATTTGTGTTCTATAAAAAGATTGAATCATGACCAGTCTATAGCTTTCAAGTGCATTATGAATACAGTTGATTGGAGAAAAAGTGGAGTGTTCTTCGTTGATGAGTCAGGGGAGCAGGTAAAATATTTTTTTACAAAGCTATAATTGTAGACTTAGGAACTAAAGGACATATGAATAGCTACAACTTTACTCCGCCAGGGGGGGAGGGAGGGGTCGAATAACTCATTCTAGATTTAAATTCCCAATTAATGTAGAGTCATCCTTGATATGCAACATAAGTAAACAATGTGATCTCACAAAATTAATTAGGTAAACAACATCGATAATTTGGGATGAAATACCAATGGTTAATAAAGAGACAATAGAATCATTAGACCGCACATTACGAGACATATTAGAAAATAATAATCCATTTGGAGAAAAAATGATGGTGATGGGAGGGATTTTCGCCAAGTACTACCTGCTGTGCCGAAAGGAAGTAAGTTGCAATTGATTTCAGCTTCTATTATTAAATCACATTTATAGGCATTCACCAAAATTCTCCACTTGCGACAAAATATGCGATCTCTTAATGATCGTGATTTTACAGAGTATCTTATGCGCATAGGGGATGAGATTAAGCCTACCATATGTGAGGACTTGGTACAAATAGAAGCATACATGGCAATACCATGGGAAGGTGAGGCATCATTACACAAATTAATAGAAGAAATCTTTCCAAATTTATAATTTCATGAGTGGGATGCATCTTACATGGTGAAAAGAGCGATATTGACACCCAAAAATAATAATGTACAGTAACTCAATGATATATTTATCAACAAATTTTTGTGAGAGGAACAAATTTTAGCATTCTTTGATAAAGTAGAAGGAGATACTAATAATCTGTATCAACAAGAATATCTTAACTCAATCTCCACAGGCAGATTACCACCTCATACATTGAAGGTTAAAAAAAAGTGCTCATTTGATGTTACTGAGAAACATAGATCCTAAGGTAGGCTTATGCAATGGCACAAGGTTACTGTGTCGATGAACTTTTCAAAACATGTTAAACGTGAAAATCTTAATCAGCCATCACTCTGGACAGAACTTTGCTGCCTCGGATAAAACACAAAACAACTAAGAACTCAAAATTACCCTTTATGCTTATTAAAAAGCAATTTTCTGTAAAGTTGAGTTTTGCCATAACGATAAATAAATCACAAAGGCAATTATACGTTGTTTTATCTCAAAATATTTCTCAGTCAACCACAAAACTCTTAGTCAAATAAGGAAAAGTAGATGAAAAAAGTAGACAATACACAGGGAATATGGTGTTCAAAAAATTTTTGTTACCTACACCTCATGTAATTTATGTGCTTAGTAAATATGTGGGCCTTGTCCTTGATATAAACCGTATATTATATAATTTTAACATTGGAATAAATAATTTTGTTCACTAATTTTAACAACTAATAACTAAAATTTTTGAACAGACAAATTGATATCACAAGAGCTCATCAAGATTTGTCAAGAGATAAGAAAAAGGAATTCGAACATCTGCTTTACTCAACAGGTACGCACCAACTAAGATTCACATAAATAAACTATTAAAAAGATATGACACATCATTAAAATATATCAATATTAGTTTTTAAGAAATTAACTTATGCAATGTTTATATTATTTTGAAAAAAATCAATTTTTTAAATGTTGATATCAATTTCATAATTTAAGAAATAAAATTCGGGATGTATCATTATTTAATTCAAAAGTAATATACGAAACATTATTTAAATATATAGTGATACATGTATGTAATAAATTACAAGAAGAAAGATTTCAATAGTTATGGAATATATGGAAGGATGTGCAATTAATTGCATCAATGAGACTAATCGATAATAAAGTAAGTATTACTATATTAATGACTGTGAAAATTGCATTGATGATACAGATTTTTATTTTAATATTAATCAAATGTAATATTTAAATCAGGTTCATCTACTCAAAATTTATTCTATTAGTTAGAGAGGTACAGTTAAAGTAGACAAAACTCAGTTATAGAAGATGATAAAAAGAGAAATATTAGATAAAAAGAATGAAAGGTAATGAAACAAACTTTTAAATAATACCATCTATTTAGATATATATACTAATTATGTTAAAAATTTAACTTTTTTTTTTCAGACATAAACTCAGAAAAGCACAACTAGCTCATTTTGATGACAAACAATATCAATGCAAATAACTATTATTAAATATAAATTCCTAATAAATCAAATGTAATGCTGTTTAATTTACATTTTGTCATAGATAAACAAGGATTAATGTCATTTTTTTTTTATCATTTTAGAAAATTCAGTGCAAAACAAGATATCTCAATTCTAAAGGTTTTAATTGAATTCATCATAGGAATCAATTTAATTGAATAATCTTGAAGCGTTTATATAGTTATTTTTACGGTCAATAAATCTGACAGTTTTTTAACACTCGAAAAGTTATTGATAAGGAGATGTATGATGAATTATGAAAGATTTTTTTTAGATACACTATTTTTATATTCTCCTATTTTATTTATTAATTATTCTTATAATTTGCTATTTAAAAATGAAAAAAATAAGCATGCTCATTTCTTTTGTTTTTTCATTATTTATAGAAAAAATGAAGGCCTCTTTAAATTTAGATCTATATTTTAATTTATTATATACTCTTTTTGAATAAGGATAATATTATTATCATTATTTTTTGAACAATATTTTTTCTAATAATATATATACATACATATACACCTTTTTTATTGTATGTTTTTATAATTTAACATTTTATTTTTTTTTAATAATTTTAATTTTAACAAAATATGATATAAATAAGGCCATATCAATATTAAAATAATATAAAAAATATTTATCTAATAAATTTAAAAAATAAAAAATATATTAACAAAAAAATAAAATTAACTTCTTAAAAAATAATAGAAAAAGGTTGATCTGCCAGTTGAGTTGCTAATTTTTAATATTAAAAATATTGTTAAAATAATATAATCATTATAACTACTAGTTTACTATAACACTCTCATGTTTTTATAAAGCTTTAAATTTAAGTTTTGAGGTAAATAAAATTATTTTTAATTTTAATCTTTTGTCTTTATCATCAATTATATTTTATTTTTGATGATATTATATAAACAACTCATTTTAATAATTAAATTTAATTAAATTAGTCTAATATTTCATTAGATAACTAAAAAATTTAGTTAAAAAATATAATAATAATAAAAAAGCTTAATTAAATATTTGAATTTAATTATAAAAATAAGTTATTTATTTAATATTTTTTATTTTATTATTAACATTTAAAAATCAACTAATACAACTTAAAATTTTGTTATAGTTAAAATCAAAATAAATAAAAATTAAGCAAACTCTTACGGTCATATTTTCATAAAATATTTTGTTAGTTATTTTATATTATCAAAAATTATTTGCCACGGATTAGTTTTTGATTTGTCCATTTAGAGAATACTATAAATAATTAAAAAAATAAAAATTTAAAATTTCATATATCGTATAAAAAAATTACGGAATTATCCACTTGTACATTATTATTATTATTACATTAGTAAAATGTTTAAATTTATTATCTTAATCATCTTAACGATGATTCATAATTGTGTAAAATTTTTTAATTATTTTTTTTATCAAAATTAAACTCTCCAACATAATTTCCAAAACACTTTTATTATCTCTTTTAGAGTCCAGAGCAGACACCAGAGCTAAGAAGTTGAAAGTTTGAGCTGAGGAAGAAGACGACGAAGGAAGTGAAACATTCAGAGAGAGAGAGAGTGTGGGTGTGATTGATCCACTCACACACACGCTGTCATGAGGAAGCGGGATTTGGCCATTCTCATGCTCTCCGCATTCGCCATTTTCTTCTCCCTTCAGGTTGAACCCTAATCCCTTACCCCTTACTCCTTACACTCAATCCCAATTTAATCTCATGTTCAATTTCCATTTTTTTGGTCCCTTTTATATTCGATTGGTGCCAAACTATGCTGCTCGGTTTTGAATTGCTAATTCAATGGCAACTCGGTTCAGCACGAAGGTGGTGTTTCTTTCAAAGACGCGTGGATGCACCTCACCGATGAATACCCAATCAAATACGAAGCCGAACGCCTTCCGCCACCTTTGGTTGCTGATCTCAATGGGGATGGCAAGAAAGAAGTTCTCGTTGCTACCCATGATGCTAAAATTCAGGTACATTATTCCCATTTTTTCCTTTCTTTTTTATTTTTTATTTTTTCCTCGTGCCAATTTTGATTCATTTCTATAGCCTCATGCTTATTTTGGTATCCTTTGTGATTTAAGTGTGAATGATCATTTCTTAGCTCTATTATTTGCTCCATAACTTTGTTGCAACTTACAACTGGTACTGGACTACTAGTAGTGTGTAGCATCTGGGATTTGTAATTATGGCGCGTCTCTATGCAGGTTTTGGAGCCCCATAGTAGGCGGGTCGACGAAGGATTTAGTGAGGCACGTGTGTTGGCCGAGGTGTCTCTGTTACCCGACAAGATTCGTGTTACGTCTGGGAGACGCCCTGTTGCTATGGCCACCGGCTATATTGATCGTTACAAAATGGGGCAACGGCAGAAACAGGTTTTGGTTGTAGTAACTTCCGGTTGGTCCATAATGTGCTTTGATTCCAACCTCCAAAAGTTGTGGGAAAATAATTTACAGGTTGGTTGTGTGAATGGTATTTCAGCTATAGCATTTCACAGGATATAAGTTTTCACTGTATCTTTTTTCCATAATCCTGTTATGTTCGCTTGAGTTTACTAATTCTTTTAGTGGCCATTAACAGGAGGATTTTCCCCATAATGCTCACCATAGGGAAGTAGCAATCTCTATAAGCAATTATACTTTGAAGCATGGAGATACAGGATTGGTCATTGTTGGTGGGAGGATGGAAATGCAGCCATATGTATGTGTCCCTTCCCTGGTCTTTATCCCTTTGTTATTGTATTTTGCTGTGTATGCTTGTTTCTACAAGCTATGGCAAAGCACGTTATCTAAAGTTGATTGTGTTTATCAACCTTTATGAAAAATTAAAACTATAGACAGTTTATGAGTCAGATTAACATAAGGTCATGACTTTCTCCTTGCTTTGAGTGTTTTTGTTTACATTAAGGATGAACATGAAAGTTCCCAGTCAGCTATATTTAATGAAGCATGATTTTGCGGGTTTCCTTATACTTTTGGAGTTTCATAAATTTCCGTAGGCTATTGATTATCATGATGGTAATGATTTTGGATGTGTATCCCTGGTGTGTAATCAGAACTAATAGTTTATCTTTCAATTTGAAGCAAGTGTATTTGGTACTATGTGGTGTCTTATTGCTGTCTTAATGTACATATCAACTGTTTTTGTATAGTTTGTGCTGATTGGTTTCTCAAGCAAATTGTTCTGTCACTCTCAGGTTTTTATGGATCCTTTTGAAGAACTGGGAATGGGAGCTAGATTTTCTGAGCAGCAGAGAAGAAGTGCTACTGAAAAGGAGGTATGCCTATACACATGGTTGCTAAACGTTTTTGTCATTTTGTTTTATTACCATTAGCATGCAAGGGAGTACCAGAAACATTGATTTATTCAGACCTTAATGATCTGAACACAAGACAACCGTACTTGAAATGAATAAGATGTGATATAAGACAAAAGTGTAATTCTAATAGGTTATAGTTAGAGAATATTGACCTTTTTATAGTGTTCTATTGTTTTGAACCATTTTGCGCTTCTTTTTTTATCTAATTCATCTTACTCCCTGTTCTTCCCCCCTTTGCATATTATCTCATCCCCTTTAAATTTCTCTTTATGTTGACTATTTATTATGTTCCTTGTTCTGAATAGGCTTCTGACAACTCTGGAACTGTTGATTTACGCCATTTTGCATTTTATGCATTTGCTGGTAGATCTGGCACAGAACGATGGAGGAGAAAAAATGAGGTGTCTTTCTTTTCTGGTCTTTGTCATGCACTCATGCTTTCTAAGTTTGGTGTTCTTTTCTGGTCTTTGTTATGCACTCATGCTTTCCCATGGAGAGGGATACCTGAACACAAGCATATGAACAGGGATTTTAATTCGTGACTATACAGTTAAAAAGAAAAAGTCATGATCACACACACACAACACAACACAAAATGAGGAATATAATGATCCAGAGCCTGGTGTTGATAAATTATTCCCATGGAGGGATACCTGAACTCAAGCATATGAACAGGGATTTTAATTCGTGACTATACAGTTAAAAAGAAAAAGTCATCAATCACACACACACAACACACAACGCAACACAAAATGAGGAATATAATGATCCAGAGCCTGGTGTTGATAAATTATTCCCATGGAGAGGGATACCTGAACTCAAGCATATGAACAAGGATTTTATTTCGTGACTATACAGTTAAAAAGAAAAAGTCATCAATCACTCCATCACACAACTGAAATATGTTCCCAACAAACTTCAAATTCAGTCTTAACTGTTTCACCTGGATTAGATATGTCACAACCTACATGTTGGTCATTTTGGTTAAATGTGTCATGAAGCTATTATGACATCTACTTTGTAACAAGCATCAAGCACGTGTTGCATTATTGTCTTTTCTATTTACTAGTAATATCGTGTTGTCTTTTCATTCTTCAGAACATTGAAGCACAGTCTTCAGATGCTTCACAGTTACTTCCACAGTATAACTACAAGCTTGATGTTCACGCTATGAATAGTCGTCAACCTGGAGAGGTATTTAAATTCTAGCTGTTCAGATGAGTCTTAGATGCTTTGTATTGGTGGAATCTGTGGAATGGATTTGCATGAAGCATTAATCCATCCTGTGGGCTTTGACGTAATAGTCTTTCTTTGACAAAATATGTTTCTGTTCTTCTTCCCATCAGCTCGGTTATGTATGTTCGTTTTGGTGCGGATTGTGTTTGTTAATTGTTATATGTAGCTTTTTCCGTTCTTATATTTCCTCATTAGTTCTCTAAACAACTTCTAGAACAATGGAAAAGTAATAATTGGCCCTTCCCATCCTAAATAATATCCAAACAAAGAAAAGTTCAGCTGTGTTACGTGTTTTATAGTCATTGTGTTCCTAACATTCCTTTATTTTATATAAAATTTATTCTCTCTTCAATAAATAATCAACCATCAAAACAACGAATAGCTTAGAAGGATTGCCAGAATCCTATCTAATATTCACCCAAGTATACTCGAGAACCTTCATCAGCTCCTTCCTCTGTATGTGGAAACACTTTGGCTTGCTTAATTTAGATGTAATTGTGAAATCTGTATCCAGTATCATAGGTATCTCCCTAAAGGATAGCTTCCTGTGACATGTGAAATTCTAGTTTGAATGCAGGGAATTCAGAGAATCAATCCTGGGAGTTATGCCACATCATTGGGTATGTTATATTAGTCAAACTTTACTGTCTTGTGGTAAAGCTTTATCTCAGATGCCCTAGAAACTTGATGTTACACACACTTTATCAGGATAGGAGGGAAGATACTTTGTTGAAGTTGGCACACTTCAGGCGGCACAAGAGGAAAACATTGAAGAGAACACCTGGAAAGAGTACGAATTACCCTTTCCACAAGCCTGAGGAAAATCATCCTCCAGGGAAGGACTCAACCAAAAAAATTTCCAACATAATTGGGAAAGCTGCAAATTATGCTGGTTCAGCAAAATCTAAGAAGGTTAAAATACAAACTGTGTTATGCAACTCCTAACGATGCTGATTTTAGTTAATAATTTAGTCATTTGAGTACATTATGTTTTCTGTATTAACTACTACTACTAATAATAATAATATCTATTAGAGTTTTCTAATAATATAAGGGGGTTAAAAAAAAAAGGAGAAATGTTTTCTACGGTACTAATGAGAAGCCCCAGTCACATCCTTACTTTTGGGGGATCCTCATTGTTCTAATGATGTTTTCCCCTTGGATGCAGCATCTACCTTTCGTTCCAACAATAACCAACTACACTCAGGTTTGGTGGGTTCCTAATGTGGTGGTGGCTCATCAGAAGGAAGGGATAGAAGCTATTCATCTGGCATCTGGTCGAACAATATGCAGGGTATTTATATAGACCCCCTAATCAGCTTGAATTTGATTATTGCTTTTGTCATTATTTGCATATCTTGATTAAGTCACAATACAAGTTTGTCAAGTAATTTGTGAGCCTATTGTAACGCTGTAACTACTGATACTGTTTCTGGTCTACAGAGCAAATAATTTCTTAGTGTAGAAAGTATTAGTGTTTGTAGGTTTTTATTTAAAAAAAAAATTAAAGAGAATGTTTGGTTCATCCGTCTGTCAAACCTTTGCTCTTGGTTTCTGTTTTAGCTAAAATTTCATTAAGCTCTGACATGTTATTCGCTGATCTTATTGCATTTTCACTGTAATGACAACTTTGTCTTTTTCAGCTTCATCTTCAGGAAGGTGGTCTACATGCTGATATTAATGGTGACGGAGTTCTAGATCATGTCCAGGTGCATTTTGTATTTTTTTCTTTAAATAACATTAGACCATCATGTAATTTGACCATGATATGACATGTTTAGTATTCATACTATTAGGCTGTTGGAGGAAATGGTGCTGAGCAGACTGTAGTTAGTGGGTCAATGGAAGTGCTTCGACCTTGTTGGGCTGTTGCCACATCAGGTGTACCAATAAGGGAGCAACTGTTCAATGTATCTATTTGTCATTATAACCATTTTAATTTATTCCAACATGGAGATCTTTATAGAAGCTTCGCTCGAAGTCCAGATATTGCTTCTTTAGAGGTAGCAACGCCTATTCTCATTCCTAGAAATGATGGCCACAGGCATCGGAAAGGAAGCCATGGTGATGTTGTCTTTTTGACAAACCGGGGCGAGGTATATGCTATTGTTCAACTTTGTTTCTCTAGCCATAACATCTATTATTTTTTTATTTGGTCACCAACCAATACAATTTCAGTTTTGTTCACAAAAGTGTTTCAAGTCTCAATTACCTTGTTCTGGTTGGTGTTGGGCGAATGCATTGTGATGCTTCCATCTGATTACTGTCATAGGAGAACATGCTTTGTATGGTGCTTGAATAGCTTCACATGGACCCATATGATATTATTGATGCTGATATAAGGACTGGGATAAAACTTTTCCTTGCAGATTACATCATACTCCCCTGGTTTGCATGGTCATGATGCTATTTGGCAATGGCAACAATCAACTGGAGTTTCATGGTCAAATATGCCTTCTCCATCAGGGATGATGGAAGGTGGTCAAGTGGTTCCCACACTGAAACCTCTCTCCTTGCGATCACATGATAATCAGGAAATGATCCTTGCAGCTGGTGAACAAGAAGCTGTTGTAATATCACCCGGAGGTAGTATATTGGCTACAATCGAATTACCTGCTCCGCCAACTCACGTATTGATCTCTGAGGACTTCTCAAATGATGGGCTCACTGATCTCATTCTTGTAACCTCGAGCGGAGTGTATGGCTTTGTCCAGACCCGTCAACCCGGTGCTCTCTTCTTCAGCATGTTGGTTGGTTGTCTAATAGTTGTAATGGGAGTCATATTTGTCACCCAGCACTTGAATTCAATCAAGGGAAAGCCTCGTCCTTCATCTGGTCCTCGGTGAAAGCCAGGAATTGCAGGCACTTCAGAACCAACAGAAAAAATTGTGGAGGTGTATAGAATGCAACCACTAGTGCGTCGAGTATTCAAAAAGCATGGAGTTTAACGTAAGATTTTGGGAGGTGCTTAACAGTGTGGCCATTGATTGTAACAGTTTGATAGAAGTGGACAAGATAGCAATGCATGTAGGAATTTTGATGTTATAGTGTTGTTATTATGAGGGAACTATACTATGTTGGCTTCACTGACCCGAGTTCATGTGATTGCGGTCACCAATTCACCATACATAGATAATTTACAAACTGAGACTGTACCTATATATTTCAGAGTAAGTTGATTCACACTAGAAACTTACCTGAGTTCAACTCTTGCTCTCTTCCTCCTCTACATTTTTTCCCGTCGTATAACGGCGGTTAACTTCGCCCAAATGCAGCTTGAGGGTTTTCGGTCGAAGTTCTTTGTTCATATTTAATTCGTCCATTTTTATTTACTGTTTTATTTTTTAAAGAAGAAACCTTTTTTTTCCTTTATTCTATATTGAAGAAGTATTTACCTTTTTTATTCTGTTTTCAAAGAAAATGCTAAACAAAGAATAAATAAATGTGGCCGACTAAAGATAATTTGAGAAAAGAATTAGAGAAATAATGTTATTCCACCCATGCTATTTTTACATTATATATATATGAAGTTATAGAAAAAAAAATGACATTATAAAAATAAAAATAACAATATTCATTCTCAAAAATTATTATGTTCTCTTGCAGTATTTTTTCTCTACGTGTGTTTATCTTGAAATGTTAATTGGATGTAGTTTTATTTTAACATAGCCAATTGGATCAGACGTACACGAGGCACATCCAGGAAATATCTTTGTAAGACGAAAGCGACTGTTTCTCGATTTTGTATATGTTCTATGTAGCATATACCCTAGGATTTTGTATTCTGTTTTATTTTCTGTTTTCTTTACAAAAAGAATTTTACACCAGCAGAAAATGCTTTTATCTTAATTCTCCTTCTGATAAAACTATCAATTATTTTATATATTATAAATTTTTACTATTATGCCGATATTCTTACGGGTGGCTATGATTTAAATAGTTTTGTTATCGGCTTATCGCCGTGCTTTCATTGAATAATTAGTTAGTCTCGTGGCCAATAAGAAACAAGAATGAACTTTAATTTTGCTAACCCTAAAAAATAAGTTTACAGAATCATGCCTACATGGATCTCTTCCTTTATTCTTATGGGCTTTTGTTAATGGTCGGTTTCTCAAGATGACTTATAAGTTGACTTGATCAGTTATTTAAGATGAGTTATAAATCGACTTATTATTGGATGACATCAACATTCTTGCTGGGTGAATTCAATATATCAACTGGAGTCATACTCTTCGAGAAGGGAATTTTGTTGCTGACCTTCTTGCCAAGAAAGGACATAAGCTGCGTTTGGGTCTTCAATTCTTCGATAGAGCGGCAGAGCCCCTCCTGATATCTACCACCATTTTGATTGTTAGAGGCTCTAGTTGGTTGTTTTTCTCTCTTTTTTTTTTTTTTTTGCTGATCAAGTTGATAGTTTAGAACTGTTATATAATTGTATATTAAATCATCTAATAATTTTGAATTAGTAACTTTACATGAAAATAATTGTATCCGAGTTTTTATTAAAAAATTTTGTTTGTGTTTCACTTGATTTTTGGTAACTTTGACAGGGTGTCGAATTAAACTTGTATCAAGATCTCAGTTCGGAAAGCAGATACGACTTCTCTAAAAATAAGTGAGCTCGACCGGAGAATTACTTAACGTAGGTATCAAAACTGTATATATTAAAATATTTGTGATAAATTACAAAGTAAGAAAATAAATAAAACGAAGTAAAAGTCTGAAAATAAAATGCTTGAAAGAAAAGAATAAAAAATAAACAACATAAAACAAAATAACAAGAAAAAAAATGGAATAAATAAGTATTGTGACTGAAATAATAAACAAATTAAAGTTTAAAATAAATGATTGAAATAAATTAAAAAGGAATTAAAAATGATAAAATGAAATGAAAGAGAAAGTTAAAATAACGAAGACAAAATGAACAAAAAAAAATTGACCTAGACATTTACATGCACTTACACTCCATAGATCTCTTTGGCGTCAGCGTGACTATGGATTTGTAGAGTTTCGTGTGATGTTGTAGTGTTCAAATTGAAGTCCCCTTTTCACTTCTGCCTTCTATTTATAGACCACAAGGATAGATTTGCAAAGTGTTTTTCTCTTCTCACAATCTAGCTTCTTCCTATTTTTTAGGCCACAACATTGCCTTGACCATGAAGAATCTTAACTCCCAAATTTGACGTTTCACATTTTCTCTTACCTTGGTTTTCAAGCCCCACGTTCCATAAAATGATTCTAGATGATGCCTTCATGCAATTATCTTATTTCGATTTTTAGAAGTCACCGACTCGACTCCTTTTAGGATAAGTCAAACCCTTGTACTCACACTTTTATGAAACAACCCATGTTATGATACTTCGGCCTACATTCTTGTGCAACAACCCACATACTATGACACCTCGACTTACATACTGTCGACTCACCATTAGGTCAAACGATCATGGTCGAGCTATCTGAACTGTCGAATTTTTGTACTAACATATTGCCCCTTAAAACCGGTCTTTTCAAAAAATGAAATGACGAGTTTCACTTGATCACATGACTTGCATATGCCATTTTTAAATTTCAAAATTTTAAAAAGACAGTTATGCAGAAACGAAACTATTCACACATTTCTCTAGGAATACGTAACGTTTCCAATGAGCTTTAATTAATGGGTCCCTTCCTTTTAAACCTTTTCACATTCTCAAGTTTCACTTCTTTGTTCATACCCACTATTTTCAACATTCTTCATTCTTGCAAAAATCTTTTTCCTCTTTCTTGAAATCCTTATTCGCCTTTTTCATGGATTCTCAATATGGCCTCCATTCTAGCAGTACCCCCGTTGTTATCGCGGCTTCTTCTTCAACTACCATTGTCGCCACCACTTCTACCACTGTTCCTATTACTATTTCAACTATGGAAGATACTACATCATTCTCTCTTTTTGCTTCTACTACTACCACTGTGGCAGCCGCTTCTACTCCTGGCGGAGCTTTTGCTACTCACGTCTCTCCTTCACAAGAATAAGACAATGATGATGTTCACATTGTAGCTCTTCCTCTTCTGGTGGCTAATGTGTCACAGTTTTACAACGATGACGGCACTCTACGAGCTCCCTATTCTAACGTTGAGACTACTGAATTCTGGAGAAGCCAAGCATTGCTTCCATTCTAGGACACAGACGTCTTGTATCCATATTTAGGGCCACTTTTGACTTAAGAACAAGTCGATTCTATCTCTTCTTTCTTTCTATCTTTCCCTGAACATCTTTGATTTTTTGCAAAAATGTTAAGGCTACCTATTTTGTCAATCGAGTTTTAAAAACAATTCCCCCTAAGAAATCTAGCTTCTTATTTTCAATTTGGATGTCGAGGCTATCTTCGACTTATAAGTCTGTGTGAAAATATTTAGGCATTGCTTCTGCTCTTAGATTAGCCACTTTCGACTTGTCTTATACTGCACCACTCTTAGGGGTTAGTTTGTATTTTTGGTGCCTAGCTACTAATAACTTTTATTTCTCTTATAAAATAATGGGTCAGACCTTGATGAAAATTTTTTCTTTGACTGGCATTGCTCCCGATGGGAAAGATGCATGCTGGATCACTTCATACCCTGATGATATTTTCGACATCAACTTCGACTCGACTTCTGTGTCGAGCTTTATTTAAAACAACATGGGTTTTGAGGGTGAGCCTGTGATTGATAGTGAGCATGTAACTTTCTTACTCTTACTCTTGTGGCTGAATGTTTTTTTTGTCTGAAATTGATTCAAATCCAAAAATATAATTATCTGTCGTTAGCTATCATGCTTCACTGTAAAAAATATGTCAACCTTCCTTCTCTAATTCTGAGTCAATTGTATGAAACAGTTTCTTTAGTAGTTAGTGAGATTCGACAAGATGAGTCTTCAATCAACCTCTTTGGTCCTCTCTAGGTTATAAACCTATGGTTGAAGGCTGTGCTCGAACCTCGATTCACTGCCTCCTCTTTTGAAGTTCCAAAAGCTCAGCTTGATGGTATCCGGCTTTCTTTTCTTTCTTGGTCGAAAGCAAAAAGCATGTCATCTATCGACGCTTTTTGTTACTTCATCAATATCCTTCTTAACATCAAGACAAATGATGACTTTTCTTCCTACCCAAATTCATTTGCCTATCGAAAAAGTGCTGTAGGGTATCTCCATCCTTTAACTAGTCACAAATCTGTAAATCAAGAGACCGTCGATGAACTTTGGTAGAAAACCTTAACTCCCAAAAGTCTTCCTGTGGGTCTCCCTCATGAGTCGACAACGACTCTAACAAAGAAATTGGTCACCTATTCCCCCCAAATCGTGTCAAGACAGTTTGGTCTTGCACATGCGTTACCTTCTCCTCTTTTTCTCGACCCTGGAGCACAAATGATCTATTATGAGGTGTCCAATTTGGAGGAGTTTGATCAAATTTTGGACCTTAATCACTAAAGAGTAACTTCTCAATATCAAAGATATGATATCAAGTTTTGCTTTCTCTCGACACTAGCCTTCCACAAGTGGGGGTCGACCTATTACAATTCTCATTGTACCTCATCTGAACAAGCTCTTTCTAATTTGTTTCTTCCTACTACATAGATTCCTGTAGCGTCGAAGAAGACTAAAGGTGAGCATATCAAAGAAATCCTTAAGTTAAAAAAATATTATAAAGTAAAATGGCGTTTCAAGAAGGTAAAATATGTTTTCAACGAGGCCTTAGAAGTATGAAAAAAGAAGAAAGAAACGCATTTTTATAGATGTCTCGACCATTACTTTAAGGCTTTGGCTCAATATCCTTATGCTAAAAAAAAACATAGTTTATGCAAAAATTTCAGTTTCCTCCTTTTTCTAATGCCCCCTTTGGTCTCGCTGATCGACTGCCTAATTCTCCTAAAGGAGCCTTGGGAGCGAACTATCGACTCTAAAAAAAGGATTGTTGAACCCTGGGCATAAACACGACTAGTGCTGTTTATTACCGGGGCTTCAGGGATATGATTCATGGTCGAACGAAAATCGCTGGATATCCTCCAGGTACCATGTTTTTTTAAAACTTTAACTTTTAAATCCTTACTTATCTTATATTCTCTATGTATTTTAGCTGCTCGACCTATAGAGCTAACTGGTATAGCTCCCGACCCCAAACTAGTCAAGGAAAATTAGGAATAAGAGGAGGACGCTGCTCCAAAGAGGATGGTCGAATGAAGCCACACTTTCCTAAAAAAAAATCATGGTGTTGTCGAAATCCTTCTTGGGCCTAACCCCAAGAAAGTACAAAAATCAAATCCCACTATATTTTCTAATGTATTTCTATAACACCTTTAGACTTATAGTCGAAGATAGTTTTGCATATATACTTAATCTTTTGTTGTTCAGTCTAAATAGTTGAAACAAAGCTCCAAATTCGGTCGAAGCAAGAAGTCACTCTGCATTAGAAGTTGAACCGTTTGGTGTTGAGACTGAGGTGACTCAACCTACTCCTCCAATAGTTCCTTGACCGGTGACTATACCACCTATTCCTGTTTTAAGTCCAGTACAGCCCAGTCCATCAACTGAATCATCAATGGTAAATTTATTCACCATTTCCTTATTTCATTTTGTTTGTTCATATTTACATACCTACCTAATTTTGCAAGAGAGCTATATGCCTTTGCCAAGTGATGTGGAAACACATCGAGAGTTGGGTTCTATATCGACAACTACTGTAGCCACTTCTACACTCCGGACGTAAATCAGACTACTGTCAAACATGAATTAGATTTTGAGAATTTTGACTTTGATCTTGCTAACATTTTATCAGAAGCTTGACAAGTATACTCCTCAGAAGAAACACGAGTTTTCTCCTCTTCTGGTCAGGAGCCAGAACTTGTTCCTTCTATTCAAGAATCAAAACACATTGTTTCAATCCATGAAGAAGAAGTTACTTTTCCTGAGCCTCAACTTCCACCAGGTCCTGATCCTCTCGTTGTTGAGAGGGTGAGCATAATTCTCGACTGCCTCAACCATTTTTTGGAAGAGATCAACAACAATGCTGACCTGAAGGTTGAACTCCTTGATGCTCTTAGTTTTCTGGACCAAAAGATTCCAGCTGAAATCTATAGAGCTCTGGGTGTCTTCATCGAAGACATTTATCATATTTCTAAGTCTGAGACAGTCAAGAAAATCAATTGAGGCATTGGCTACCCAGACTCGCAACTAAAGAAATGTGAAATGGCTAAGTCTTAAATTGAAGAAATCCTATCAGAAGGTCAGACTAAAGAGCAAACCTTGGTATCGAGAATTGAAACTTTTGAAACAGAATTTGTTGAGTTGAAGGCCAGTAGGGAAAAATTGCAGCAGCTAACTCGATTCTCACTCCCTAACTCGAAAAAATTAAAAAAGTACATTCCTCAAAAGTCTCAAGTCGACCTGCTTTAGTAGAAGTCATCACTCAAGCCAACAAAGTTAAAGATGGGGGTTTCTGAAGCTGCTACTAGTTTGGGTCGAAAACAAGAGGACTTGAAGCTTTGATTTAGGACTTTATTTGAATCTTAATTTATCTAACTTATGGTCGACTCTTTATATATGGTCGATATTTTATATAAACTTTCACATTTTGATTTAATGATTGATGCATAAGCATCTTTCTTATCTTTTCTCAGTAAATTTGCATTTGAATTTGTTGAATTAAATTAAGATTTAGGTGTTTTAAACCACCATGAATGCTACTTTGAGTTATTTTGCAATTTAATTGATTTCAGGTAGCATTCGGGCGAATTTGGCGGAGTTCAGAAAGAAGAAAAGAAGTCAATTGCATGCAGGAGGTGGCACCAAACTTCATCTAGCTCAAGTTTGGCGCCAGGATCACAATAAAACTCCAATTCAGTTTGGCCATAATGGCGCCAAATGCCACATCCCGGCATTTGGTGCCAGGAGCGTGGGAATGCGTGCAATCTTACGTGAACGTGGTGCCAAACTTCACCTAGATCATGTTTGGCACCAGAATACTGATTTTGAAGTGCTTCTGCGTGAATCACATCAAATATTTTGATTTAATTTAGTTTTTAAAATAACTTTTGAATTAAGAAAAGATATTTTTAGGTTTTAAAAATTATATTTTACATTTATTAGGATTAGATATAAAAGGAGGATTAGATATAAAAGGGAAGAGATCTTGGCCCAGGGCTCCTTCTCCTCTTCTGCACTTTCACACGTTTGTCTACTAAGGTTTTTTCGCACCATGAGCAACAAAACCACCATTGATAAGGTTAGGATCTCTATTTATTTGGATGGATTAATAACTATTATTTTTCACTTCTGATTAATGCATTGATTTACATTTAAGAGTCTGTTTTGTTCTTCATCCTACAGATTAGAGTGTATTAGATAATAACTCTTTTCTAACTTGAATTCTTGTTGAATCTTGGAAAAGTTACATCACTTGAATAACCACTTGGAATTGAATTCTCATAACTCTAATTATCTGATTAATATGAAACTAGGGTTTTAACTTAAACTCTCTAATTAGATTAAGTGACCAAGGAATTGGCGGTTAACTGAGTTAGAGGAGGACTAAATTACCAAGGAATTGGAGTCTAATCACTTAAAGTTTGCTATGAATTGAATCTTTGCATAATCAAAGTAGTTAATGAGAATTGTTAATCCTAAAATTTGAACATCTTCAAAACCTTAACTATTTTCTCACATTATTTTTCACAACCAATTTACAATTTGCTTTCTTCACTCTTGTAAATTATTGTTTAACGTAATTTGAACTCAAAACACTCTTTTTTGCTTGTCTGACTACGTAAATCACTCAACTATTATTGCTTGATCCATCAATCCTTGTGGAATCGACCCTCACTCACCTGAGGTATTGCTTGGTACGACCCGATGCACTTGCTAGTTAGTTTATGGTTTTCGAAATCCACACTAATGACAATGATATGTTTTGAGATTCTTTCCATTTATGCGTCCTAATTGTTTATTAGTTCTTATATCTCTTAGCTCATACACATTACCATCAAATATCTTTTCAACCTTAAAAGGTCCTTCCCATAATGTTGACTATTTTCCTTTAACTTGCTCTGTAGGAATGACTAATTTTAAAACCAAGTCACTAACTACAAATCGCTTTTTCTTTACTTTCTTGTTGTATGACTTAGCTATAGATTCTTTCTGTCAAATCATTCTATCTAAAGCCATTAGTCGAGTTTGATCTAATTCATTTATCTCATCTACCATACTCAACCTGTATTGTTCGTCAGGAAAATCATTTTGTTTAGCCACTCTGATAGTCTACAAATTTATCTCAAGTGGTAAGACAGCCTTGTGTCCATATACAAGCTCATAAGGTGTCAACCATGTAGTCTCCTTAGGTGAGCATCTATATGCCCATAGTACCTGGCTCAAGGTATTATGCCAGTTTCGAGGCAGTCTCTTGTATGTTTTTAATCCAATTTATTAAAGACTTATTGACGCCTCGAATTGGCCATCAGCTTGTGTATAATAGGGAGTCGAATGTATTACTCTAATGCCTTGTGATTCGACAAATTCCTTTATTTATTGACCTGTAAACATGGTCCCTTGGTCTGTAGTCAAAGTCTGGAAAATGCCGAATCTATGAGTGATTGATTCCTCAATAAAGTCAATTATCTTGGTTTCGTTAACTTATTTCATGGACACATCTTCTACCCATTTTGTAAAATAGTTGAAGGAGGGTGAATCATTCCTATTAAGTTGAGAGATCATCCCTTAAATGGCCAAGGTTTGACTATAACATGTAAATCCAAGGCAGTGACTCTTTAAATAGGTGAATGCTTTTGGCATTGATCACAACGCTGAGAAAATTCAATACAATCCTTCATCATTGAAAGCCAATGTAGTCCTTGTCGTCACAAGATCCATTACATCTTCTGACCCGACTGGTGAGCTGCACAAATACCTTCATGCACCTCAGCGATAGCTAGATGAGCTTCTTGAATACTAATATACTAGAGTAAAGAACCATCGATGCCTTTCCTAAACAAAACTCAACGCTAGGTATTTAACCTCAAATCACATAGGCCTATTGTATTTACCCAACAAGCTTCTCTTAAATCTAAAGGAATTAAATTAGATTCGATTTCACTTAGCTCTTTTATTAAATTGGGAGATATTTTATAATCAAAAGTCATTTGAGCTAGTTCATTAGCTTCCTGATTCGACTCTTTATATATGTGCTTTACTGATACGGATTCAAATATGGCTAATAATCAAACTGCCACCACAAAATACTTGAGCCAAATTTTGGCTTATGATGCGATAATTTCTAGCCAACTATTGAATCACTAGTTGGGAATCTCCTAGAATTTTGACTGTTCGAGCCCCTTTTTTTGTTAATAATTCTAGCTTCATTATTTGACAATCCTGGCTCTAATTGAAACATAAATTTAGTTGGCACATTATCAGGGGCGATTATCATTATCCCGACTACTACCCCATACGAATGCTTAGATCCATCGAAAAATAACTTCCAAGGCTTAAGTTCTAAATATCCAATTATATTCTCGACAATCTCATCATCAATGTCAACACAAGGATAGTTTGCTAAGAAATCAGCAATCACTTATCCTATGATAGCCCTGACAGGAACGTAGAATAAATAAAATTCGATTAATCCTAGCATCCATTTGCCAATTCAACCTCTTAAAATTGCTTAAGAAAGCATGTATTTGATAACATCAAATTTTGACATGAAATAAACATTTCTTCTAATTAAATAACTTTTGAATTTAGTATAAGAGAAATAAAGGGCTAAGAAAAGCTTTTCGACCGCATTATATTTAGTCTCTACATCAGTCAACATTTGACTTAGATAGTAAATTACTCTTTCGTTACCATCTTCATCTTCTTGGGCTAGCATGCTCCCTAACGTTATTTTCGATGCAACTATGATAATTTCAATGATCAACTTTTCTTGATAGGTGCTAGGATCGAGAGTGAAGTCAAATATTACTTTATCTGGTCGAATGCCTCTTAGTGCTCATCCTCCCACTTGAACTTTTTTCGCTGTTTCAATTTTAATAACAGAGTAAATATCTTCGTTTTACCCGAGAGGTTTGAAATGAAATGTTGAAGAAAGTTAACTTTATCCAAGAAAGATTGGAGTTTTTTCTTATTTTTAGGGGGTGCTGAATAAAAAATAGCCTTGCACTTATTAATGTCGATGGCTACTCTTTTTTTCTATACTATAAATCTAAGGAAGTTTTCTGCAGATACACTAACAGTCCATTTTAATGGATTCATTTTCAGTTGATGGTGTCTCATTCTCTTAAAAGCAGTTTCTAAATTATTTAAATGAGATTCTTTCGACTTGGACTTCACAACCACATCATCAATATAAATTTCCATGAACTTACCAATGAAATCATAAAAGATCGAGTTCATTGCTCTCTGGTACGTTGCCCATGAATTCTTTAAAGCAAATGGCATGACTTGCCATTCATAAATACCGATAGCTCCTGGCATCAAAATTCCATCTTTGACTCGTTGATGAGCGGATAATTTGTATACTTTTTGGCATTGTTTTTAGTATGTTTTTAGTATGATCTAGTTAGTTTTTAGTATATTTTTATTAGTTTTTAGTTAAAATTCACTTTTCTGGACTTTACTATGAGTTTGTGTATTTTTCTGTGATTTCAGGTATTTTCTGGCTGAAATTGAGGGACCTGAGCAAAAATCTGATCCAGAGACTCAAAAGGACTGCAGATGCTGTTGGATTCTGACCTCCCTGCACTCGAAGTGGATTTTCTGGAGCTACAGAAGCCCAATTGGCGCGCTCTCAACGGCGTTGGAAAGTAGACATCCTGGGCTTTCCAGCAATATATAATAGTCCATACTTTGCCCAAGATTTGATGGCCCAAACCGGCGTTCAAAGTCACCTCAAGAAATCCCAGCGTTAAACGCTGGAACTGGCACCCAAATGGGAGTTAAACGCCCAAACTGGCACCAAAGCTGGCGTTTAACTCCAAGAAGAGTCTCTACACAAAATTGCTTCATTGCTCAGCCCAAGCACACACCAAGTGGGCCCGGAAGAGGATTTTTATGTCATTTACTCAATTCTGTACACCCTAGGCTACTAGTTTCTTATAAGTAGGACCTTTTACTATTGTATAGAAATCTTTTGATCACTTTTAGATCTCTAGATCATCTTTGGACATTTTAGTTCTTAGATCATTGGGAGGCTGGCCATTCGGCCATGCCTAGACCTTATGCTTATGTATTTTCAACGGTGGAGTTTCTACACACCATAGATTGAGGTGTGGAGCTCTGCTGTACCTCGAGTATTAATGCAATTACTATTGTTCTTTCATTCAAATTCCGCTTGTTCTTTGTCCAAGATATCACTTGTTCTTCAACATGATGAAGGTGATGATTGACGCCCATCACCATTCTCACTCATGAACAAAGTGACTGACAACCACTCTTGTTCTACAAGCATTTGAGGCTTGGTGAATATCTCTTGGATTCCTGATTGCACGATGCATGGTTGATCGCCTGACAACCGAGTGCTCGCCTGACAAACGAGCCAACCATTCCGTGAGATCAGAGTCTTCGTGGTATAGGCAAGAACTGATGGCAGCATTCAAGAGAATCCGGAAGGTCTAACCTTGTCTGTGGTATTCTGAGTAGGATTCAATGATTGAATGACTGTGACGTGCTTCAAACCTGTAACCTACTGGGCGTTAGTGACAGACGCAAAAGAGTTATTCTATTCCGGTAGGGGAGGGAACCACACCGGTGATTGGCAGCACTGTGACAGAGTGTGTGCATTAGCTTTCACTGCGAGGATGGGAGGTAGCTGCTGATAACAGTGAGACCCTATACGAGCTTGCCATGGAAAGGAGTAAGAAGGGTTGGATGAAGACAGTAGGAAAGCAGAGAGACGGAAGGGAAGACATCTTCATGCGCTTATCTGAAGTTCCTACCAATGAATTACATAAGTATCACTATCTTTATCTTTTATGTTATTTTTGTTCATCACCATATATATCTGAGTTTGCCTGACTAAGATTTACAAGATGACCATAGCTTGCTTCAATACTAACAATCTCCGTGGGATCGACCCTTACTCACGTAAGGTTTATTACTTGGACGACCCAGTGCACTTGCTGGTTAGTTGTGCGAAGTTGTGTAATGCCATGGTATTTAGCGCACCAAGTTTTTGGAGCCATTACCAGGGATTATGAGAGTTGTGAAAAAGTATAGTTCACAATTTTGCGCACCAAGTTTTTGGCGCCGTTGCCGGGGATTGTTCTAGTTTTGAGCAAGCCTTTGGTAACATCAGTGCCAAGATCCGGCAGCAACATCAAATTTTTGGTGTTATTGCCCGGGATTGTTCAGACTGGACAACTAACGGTTCATCTTGTTGCTTAGATTAGGTATTTTTTTTTTTTCGAAATTCTTGAAGATGAATTCTAGAGTTTCATGATGATTTGTTGAAATCTGGCTGGCTGAGAAGCCATGTCTAATCTGATTGGACCGAGGTTTCAACTTATCACCACAAGAGCTTGTTGATTTCGTATCAATCTTGCTTTTGGAGCAGTGATTTGCTAAGGCTTGGCTGACCTTTGGTCATGTCTAGTGTTTTGGACCGAAGCTTTCTTTGGAAGCTTGGCTGGCTGTGAAGCCATGTCTAATTCCTGGACCGGAGTCTTAGACTAGCATTGCACTGATTCCTGGAATTCTCATTAAGAATTTTGATACCTTCTTTTTCCACTTAATTTTCGAAAAACACAAAAAAAAATTTAAAAAATAAAAAAATCATAAAATTCAAAAATATTTCTTGTTTGAGTCTAGTGTCTCATCCTAAGTTTGGTGTCAACTGCATGCATTCATATGTCTTAGTGATCTTCAAGATGTTCTTGATGATTCACTCGCTCTGATCTTTGAATTCTATTGACTTGAGTATTTTGTGTGTCTCATATGCATTTTCAGTTCATTAGTGTCAGTAGTATACAAACTGCTAAGTTTGGTGTCTTGCATGCATTGTTATTTGATTCTTGTTGCATTTTAATTATTAAAAATCCAAAAATATTTTTAAATTGTGTCTTTTCAAGTCAATGATACAAGGGATTGAAGATTCAGAACACGCTGCAGAGGAATTATACAGAAAAAGCTGAGCATTCAAAAATGCCCAGTGAAGAAGGCAGACTGGCGTTTAAACGCCAGCCAGGGCACCTGGTTGGGCGTTTAACGCCCAAAAAGGTAGCATTTTGGGCGTTAAACGCCAGAATGTATACCATTCTGGGCGTTTAACGCCAGGATGGTGCTAGGGGGAAGATTTTGTTTTCAAATCAATTTTTTTCAAGTTTTTCAAAATCAAATCTTTTTCAAATCAAATCTTTTCACTCAAATGTTTTCAAAATTAATTTCTTTCCTTTCAAAGATACTTACTAACAATTAATGATTTGATTGAACATTTTTTGCCTTTTCTGTTAAGGAAGGTTTTATGTTTGAATCATATCTTTTCTTGTTAGGCAAGTCACTAATTTTCCAAATCAAATCTTTTAAAATAATTTTCAAAACATATCTTTTAAAATGGTTTTCAAATCATATCTTCTCAATCACATCTTTTTAAGACAATAACCTTTCAATCATATTTTTTTTATCATATCTTTTTCAAATTAGTTTTCAATCAAATCTTTTTAGTTTCTAATTTCAAAATCTTTTTCAAAAATCACTTGATTTCTCTTCCACTTTCAATTTTTGAAAATTATCAATCAAATTTTCAAAATGTTTTCAAAATCTTTTAATTGAATTTTCGAAAATTCCCTTCCCTCCTTCTCACATCCTTCTATTTATGGAGTACCACTCCTTCTAAATACACAATTCGAACCTTATCTACTTAAAGTTCGAATTCTTCTTCTCCTTCTTCTTTCTATTTCTCTTTTCCTCTGACATTTCAAGGAATCTCTATACTGTGACATAGAGGATTCCACATTTTCTTTTTCTCTTCTCTTTCATATGAGCAGGAGCAGAGACAAAGGCATTCTTGTTGAAGCTGATCCTGAACCCGAAAGGACCTTGAAGAGAAAGCTAAGAGAAGCCAAAGCACAACTCTCTTTAGAGGACCTGACCGAATTCTTCAAAGAAGAAGAACCCATGGCAGCCGAAAACAACAACAATGCCAACAATGCAAGGAAGGTGCTGGGTGACTTCACTGCACCTACTCCCGACTTCTATGGGAGAAGCATCTCTATCGCTGCCATTGGAGCAAACAACTTTGAGCTTAAGCCTCAATTAGTTTCTCTAATGCAACAGAATTGCAAGTTCCATGGACTTCCAATGGAAGATCCTCATCAGTTTTTAGCTGAATTCTTGCAAATCTGTGACACAGTCAAGACTAATGGGGTTAACCCTGAGGTCTATAGACTGATGCTATTCCCTTTTGCTGTAAGAGACAGAGCTAGAATATGGTTGGATTCTCAACCTAAAGAAAGCCTGGACTCTTGGGAAAAGCTAGTCAATGCCTTCTTGGCAAAGTTCTTTCCACCACAAAGATGGAGTAAGCTTAGAGTGGAAGTCCAAACCTTCAGACAGAAGGATGGAGAATCCCTCTATGAAGCTTGGGAAAGATACAAACAATTAATCAGAAGATGTCCTTCAGACATACTTTCTGAATGGAGCATCATAGGTATTTTCTATGATGGTCTCTCTGAACTATCTAAGATGTCCTTGGATAGCTCTGCTGGAGGATCTCTTCATCTGAAGAAGACGCCTGCAGAAGCTCAAGAATTGATTGAAATGGTTGCAAATAACCAATTCATGTACACTTCTGAAAGAAATCCTGTGAACAATGGGACTAGTCAGAAGAAAGGAGTTCTTGAGATTGACACTCTGAATGCCATATTGGCTCAGAACAAGATATTGACTTAACAAGTCAATTTGATTTCTCAAAGTCTGTCTGGAATGCAAAATGCACCAAACAGTACTAAGGATGCTTCATCTGAGGAAGAAGCTTATGATCCTGAGAACCCTTCCATGGAAGAGGTGAATTACCTAGGAGAACCCTATGGAAATACCTACAATTCTTCATGGAGAAATCACCCAAATCTCTCATGGAAGAATCAAGAGAGACCTCAACAAGGTTTCAATAACAATAATGGTGGAAGAAACAGGTTTAGCAATGGCAAGCCTTTTCCATCATCTTCTCAGCAACAGACAGAGAGTTCTAAGCAGAATACTTCTGACTTAGCAACAATGGTCTCTGATCTAATAAAGACCACTCAAAGTTTCATGAATGAAACAAGGTCCTCCATCAGAAATTTGGAAGGACAAGTGGGTCAGCTGAGCAAGAAGGTTACTGAACTCCCTCCTAGTACTCTCCCAAGTAATACAGAAGAAAATCCAAAAGGAGAGTGCAAGGCCATCAACATGGCCGAATATGGAGGGGAAAGAGAGGAAGAAGACGCCACTGAGAAAGACCCCAGTGGGCGTGCACCACTCTCCTCTGAGTTCCTCAATGAGGAACAATGGGAATCTGAGGCTCAAAATGAGACCATAGAGATTCCATTGGACTTACTTCTGCCATTCATGAGCTCTGATGAGTATTCTTCCTCTGAAGAGGATGAGTATGTCACTGAAGAGCAAGTTGCTAAATACCTTGGAGCAATCATGAAACTAAATGACAAGTTATTTGGAAATGAGACTTGGGAGGATGAACCTCCCTTGCTCACCAAAGAACTGGATGACTTGTCTAGGCAGAAACTGCCTCAAAAGAGGCAGGATCCTGGGAAGTTTTTTATACCTTGTACCATAGGCACCATGACCTTCAAGAAGGCCTTGTGTGACTTAGGGTCAAGTGTAAACCTCGTGCCCCTCTCTGTAATGGAGAAATTAGGGATCCTTGAGGTGCAAGCTGCAAAGATCTCACTAGAGATGGCAGACAACTCAAGAAAACAAGCCCATGGACTTGTAGAGGATGTTCTGGTTAAAGTTGAAGACCAGTACATTCCTACTGATTTCATAGTCCTAGAGACTGGGAAGTGCATGGATGAATCCATCATCCTTGGCAGACCCTTCCTAGCCACAGCAAAGGCTGTGATTGATGTTGACAGAGGAGAGTTAATCATTCAAGTGAATGAAAAATCCTTGGTGTTTAAGGCCCAAGGATATCCCTCTGTCATCATGGAGAGGAAGCATGAAGAGCTCCTCTCAAAACAGAGCCAAACAGAGCCCCCACAGTCAAACTCTAAGTTTGGTGTTGGGAGGCTACAACCAAACTCTAAGTTTGGTGTTGAAACCCCACATTCAAACTCTAAGTTTGGTGTTGGGAGGTTTCAACACGGTTCTGAGCATTTCTGAGGCTCCATGAGAGCCCTCTGTCAAGCTAATGACATTAAAGAAGCGCTTGTTGGGAGGCAACCCAATGTTTTATAATTAATTATTTTCTTTTGTTATTTTATCTTTTTTTGTAGGTTGATGATCATAAGAAGTCACAAAAACAATGAAAAAAGCAAAAATAGAATGAAAAACAGGAAGAAAAACAGCACACCCTGGAGGAGAAGAAACTGGCGTTCAAACGCCAGTAATGCTAGCTGTTGGGCGTTTAACGCCCAGTCTGGCACCATTCTGGGCGTTTAACGCCAGAAAGGGGCACCAGACTGGCGTTAAACGCCAGTAAAGGGCAAGAACCTGGCGTTAAACGCCAGGAATGGGCACCAGCCCGGCGTTTAACGCCAGAAATGGCTCAAAACGTGATTTTGAGCAACATTTGGTGCAGGGATGACTTTTCCTTGACACTACAGGATCTGTGGACCCCACAGGACCCTACCATCACTCTCTCTCTTCTTCCCCCATTCACCAATCACCTCAACACCTCTTCCCCAAAAACCCCTCACCTATCAAATCCCATCTTTCTCTTCACCACTCACATCCATCCTTCATAAAACCCCACCAACCTCACCCTTCAAATTCAAACCACTTTCCCTCCCAAACCCACCCCTAATGGCCGAACCTTTACCCCCCTCTCTCCTATAAATACCCTTCTTCAACTCTTCATTTTCACACAACCTAAACCCCCTTTCTTACCCTTCTTGGCCGAACACACTACCATCTCCCTTCTTCCTCATTTCTTCTTCTTCTACTCTCTTCTTTCTTCTTTTGCTCGAGGACGAGCAAACATTTTAAGTTTGGTGTGGTAAAAGCGTTGCTTTTTCATTTTTCCATAACCATTTATGGCATCCAAGGCCGGAGAAACCTCTAAAAAGAGGAAAGGGAAGGAAAAAGCTTCCACCTCCGAGTCATGGGAGATGGATAGATTCCTCTCAAGGGTGCATCAAGACCACTTCTATGAAGTTGTGGCCTTGAAGAAGGTGATCTCCGAGGTTCCCTTTTCACTCAAAAAGGGTGAATATCCGGAGATCCGCCATGAGATCCGAAGAAGAGGTTGGGAAGTACTTACCAACCCCATTCAACAAGTCGGAATCTTGATGGTTCAAGAGTTCTATGCCAATGCATGGATCACAAAGAACCATGACCAAAGTGTGAACCCGAATCCAAAGAATTATCTCACTATGGTTCGGGGGAAATACTTGGATTTTAGTCCGGAGAGTGTGAGGGTGGCGTTCAACTTGCCTATGATGCAAGGAGATGAGCATCCTTACACTAGAAGGGTCAACTTTGATCAAAGGTTGGACCAAGTCCTCACAGTCATATGTGAAGAGGGCGCACAATGGAAGCAAGATTCAAGAGGAAAGCCGGTCCAATTGAGAAGGCATGACCTCAAGCCCGTGGCTAGAGGATGGTTAGAGTTCATACAACGCTCAATCATCCCCACTAGCAACCGGTCCGAAGTTACTCTAGACCGGGCCATCATGATTCATAGCATCATGATTGGAGAAGAAATAGAGGTTCATGAGGTTATAGCCCAAGAACTCTATAAGGTGGCGGACAAGACCTCCACCTTGGCAAGGTTAGCCTTTCCCCATCTCATTTGTCACCTCTGTTATTCAGTTGGAGTTGACATAGAGGGAGACATTCCCATTGATGAGGACAAGCCCATCACCAAGAAAAGGATGGAGTACACAAGAGATCTCACTCATCATGAGATCCCTGAGATTCCTCAAGGGATGAATTTTCCTCCACAAAACTATTGGGAGTAACTAAACACCTCCCTAGGAGAACTAAGTTCCAACATGGGAAAACTAAGGGTGGAGCATCAAGAACACTCCATCATCCTTCATGAAATTAGAGAAGATCAAAGAATCATGAAGGAGGAGCAACAAAGACAAGGAAGAGACATTGAGGAGCTCAAGCACTCCATAAGATCTTCAAGAGCAAGAAAGAGCCGCCATCACTAAGGTGGACCCGTTCTTTGATTTCCTTGTTATTTGTTCTTCTGTTTTTCGAATTTTAATGCTTATGTTTATCCATGTTTGTGTCTTATGATCATTAGTGTCTTAGTGTCTATGCCTTAAAGTTATGAATGTCCTATGAATCCATCACCTTTCTTCAATAAAAACGTGCCTAATTGATAAAAGAAAGAATTGCATGAATTTTGAATTTTGTAATAGTTTAATTATTTTGATGTGGTGGCAATATTTTTGTTCTCTGAATGTATGCTTAAACAGTGCATATGTCTTTTGAATTTGTGGTTCATGAATGTTGGCTCTTGAAAGAATGATGAAAAAGGAGACATGTTACTTAGGATCTGAAAAATCAATAAAATGATTCTTGAAGCAAGAAAAAGCATTTCAAAAAAAAAAAAAACGGAAAAAAAAAACGAAAAAAAAAAAGAGAAAGGAATAAGAGTTGTGATCCAAGGCAAAAAGAGTGTGCTTAAGAACCCTGGACACCTCTAATTGGGGACTTTAGCAAAGCTGAGTCACAATCTGAAAAGGTTCACCCAATTATGTGTCTGTGGCATGTATGTATCCGGTGGTAATACTGGAAGACAGAGTGCTTTGGGCCACAGCCAAGACTCAATAAATAGCTATGTTCAAGAATCATCATACTTTACTAGGAGAATCATTAACACTATCTGGATTCTAAGTTCCTAAAGAAGCCAATCATTCTGAATTACAATGGATAGAGTGAGATGCCAACACTATTCAGAGGCAAAAAGTAAAAGCCCCGTTCATCTAATTAATACTGATCTTCATAGATGTTTTTGGAGTTCATTGCATATTCTCTTCTTTTTATCTTATTTGATCTTCAGTTGCTTGGGGACAAGCAACAATTTAAGTTTGGTGTTGTGATGAGCGGATAATTTGTATACTTTTTGGCATTGTTTTTAGTATGTTTTTAGTATGATCTAGTTAGTTTTTAGTATATTTTTATTAGTTTTTAGTTAAAATTCACTTTTCTGGACTTTACTATGAGTTTGTGTGTTTTTCTGTGATTTCAGGTATTTTCTAGCTGAAATTGAGGGACCTGAGCAAAAATCTGATCCAGAGACTCAAAAGGACTGCAGATGCTGTTGGATTCTGACCTCCCTGCACTCGAAGTAGATTTTCTGGAGCTACAGAAGCCCAATTGGCGCGCTCTCAACGGCGTTGGAAAGTAGACATCCTGGGCTTTCCAGCAATATATAATAGTCCATACTTTGCCCAAGATTTGATGGCCCAAACCGGCGTTCAAAGTCACCTCAAGAAATCCCAGCGTTAAACGCTGGAACTGGCACCCAAATGGGAGTTAAACGCCCAAACTGGCACCAAAGCTGGCGTTTAACTCCAAGAAGAGTCTCTACACAAAATTGCTTCATTGCTCAGCCCAAGCACACACCAAGTGGGCCCGGAAGAGGATTTTTATGTCATTTACTCAATTCTGTACACCCTAGGCTACTAGTTTCTTATAAGTAGGACCTTTTACTATTGTATAGAAATCTTTTGATCACTTTTAGATCTCTAGATCATCTTTGGACATTTTAGTTCTTAGATCATTGGGAGGCTGGCCATTCGGCCATGCCTAGACCTTATGCTTATGTATTTTCAACGGTGGAGTTTCTACACACCATAGATTGAGGTGTGGAGCTCTGCTGTACCTCGAGTATTAATGCAATTACTATTGTTCTTTCATTCAAATTCCGCTTGTTCTTTGTCCAAGATATCACTTGTTCTTCAACATGATGAAGGTGATGATTGACGCCCATCACCATTCTCACTCATGAACAAAGTGACTGACAACCACTCTTGTTCTACAAGCATTTGAGGCTTGGTGAATATCTCTTGGATTCCTGATTGCACGATGCATGGTTGATCGCCTGACAACCGAGTGCTCGCCTGACAAACGAGCCAACCATTCCGTGAGATCAGAGTCTTCGTGGTATAGGCAAGAACTGATGGCAGCATTCAAGAGAATCCGGAAGGTCTAACCTTGTCTGTGGTATTCTGAGTAGGATTCAATGATTGAATGACTGTGACGTGCTTCAAACCTGTAACCTACTGGGCGTTAGTGACAGACGCAAAAGAGTTATTCTATTCCGGTAGGGGAGGGAACCACACCGGTGATTGGCAGCACTGTGACAGAGTGTGTGCATTAGCTTTCACTGCGAGGATGGGAGGTAGCTGCTGACAACAGTGAGACCCTATACGAGCTTGCCATGGAAAGGAGTAAGAAGGGTTGGATGAAGACAGTAGGAAAGCAGAGAGACGGAAGGGAAGGCATCTTCATGCGCTTATCTGAAGTTCCTACCAATGAATTACATAAGTATCACTATCTTTATCTTTTATGTTATTTTCGTTCATCACCATATATATCTGAGTTTGCCTGACTAAGATTTACAAGATGACCATAGCTTGCTTCAATACTAACAATCTCCGTGGGATCGACCCTTACTCACGTAAGGTTTATTACTTGGACGACCCAGTGCACTTGCTGGTTAGTTGTGCGAAGTTGTGTAATGCCATGGTATTGAGCGCACCAAGTTTTTGGAGCCATTACCAGGGATTATGAGAGTTGTGAAAAAGTATAGTTCACAATTTCGCGCACCACTCGTCCTCTTGGGATATGAATATTTAATTATATCATGAGTATCCATCCATAAAGCTCAGAAGTTCGCTTCTTACTGTAGAGTCGATTAACATCTCTGCGATTGGCATGTGATACTTATCTTTTGGAGTAACTTTATTCAAATCTCTAAAATCAATACACACTCTTAGTTTTTCATTTTTCTTAATTACAGGGACAATATTAGAAATCCATTTGACATACCTAGCTGTTCGGATGAATCCAGGTCTCAACAATCGTTCGACCTCTTCTTTGATTTTTTCCATGATTTCAGGAGCAAAATGTCTTGGAGCTTGTTTGATAGGTCGGGCATTCTCAAGGAGGGGAAGCTTATGATCGATAGGCGATATATCCAACTCAGGCATCTCCTAGTATTGCCAAGCAAAACAATCTTGGTGTTCCTTCAACAACTTTATCAACTCGTTTTTGAAATCAGACTCTAGGCATTTACTTACATAAGTAATTTGACCTTCTCCACCAATCTCGACTTCATCGAGAGGATCTTGTACTTCAACTTTTTTATTGTGCATATCTTCTGAAAATAAATCAGACTTCTCAAACCCTAAAGGGTCGAGATCATATATACAATCTAGTACACGTTCCCTGTGCACTCTTTCTTCTTAGCTATGTATGCTGAGAGTCAATCCCAATGGCTCAATATATCCAATAAATGGATTTTGTGGCCATGTTCTCTTTAGTCTTAGGGACCAATGAGCCCCTACATAGAAACCATTGATGAGAGTGGGGTCAAAGGTTCTCATATCCATATCTAGTGGTCGAACACTAGTATAATATTCTTTGAACCTGAAGTTCATCTGTTCGACATAGCAAAGACTGTCATCAGCTTCAATCTCTTCAATCTTCCCATCCTCATCCCAAATCACCAATTTCTGATGCAGAGTCTAGGGCATTGCCCCTACTCCATGGATCCAATCTCTTTCCAACATCATGTTAAAAGTTGTTTTGGTAGGCACCACTATAAACACTATTAGTCGTTCGACACTTTCTACCTTGACCCAAAGTGGAATCATTCCCAAAGTTGTTGTTGACTTACCATTAAACCCAATCACACCCAAGTTTGGTTTTATCAAATCTTTAATTGCCTTTTGAAACAAGGGTAGCATACTTTCAGGCAGTAAATTAATCGCTGCTCCTCTATCAACTAGGATGCGATTGATCATAAGTCCTTCGACCTTAATTAGCTTTAATGTGCAAGGGTCAAAGATGATCTTTAGTGATTTCTTCAGGTTTTTCAAATAATTCTTCTTTAATCAATCCATTCTTGACAAACCTACATTTGTTTGGTGGAATAATATCATAATAATCTCCTTCGAGACAAATCCAAAGTCCTTTAGGGTTACCCTTGAAGTCGAAAGGGAGAACTGACACTGTAGCCACATATCCAAAACTAGTTTCTCCAAACATCACTTCTAGGTCATTCTCGAATCTAGAATCAAATGTTTCTGTCAATGCCTCCTCCTCCTCTTCTTTTCCTTTGAGAATCGGCTTGGTTACCGAGGTTTCTTTTGACTCATATTTTGACTCTTGGCTCTTAATCATCGAGGACGCTTTATCCTCCTTTTATTCTTACTTTTGATGCGACTTGTTCTCTTTGCTAAACTCTGGATATAGACCTTTTGTGTCGATATAAGCACCCTATGCCTTACAGTTCTTGGAATGAAGGGAGCTTTATCCTGAAAGTTGCATCGAGATCGTACTCGACCACAACCTCTTTTGCATGCCCCTCGTCGAGAAGCACATCTCTTTTGGTTTCCAACCCAATTTCTAAAACCTTCTCTAGGAACCTTAAAATTATTTCTTAAGTAGTTTGGAGCATTGTTCTATACCCATTTATTATTTGACACACTAAACGGAGAAATTCTAGTTTGATTTGATATTCCTTGAAATTTTTGGTCGACTATCACAATAGTGTGCATCTGTTGTTTGACTGGCACATTAGAAGAGTCTCAAGTTACCTCTCTGCTTTAATTGGGATTGCCTTACTTCTTCTAGGTAAACCCGCTCTTTACCTTTTTTTAATAAGAATCGAAAGCCTTAGCAGCTAATATGTAAAACCCCAGATTTAAAAAATAAATAAATAATGAATTATTTATGTTTATATATACAATTTTATTTTTAAAAAATTGTCTTTACAAAAAAATAATAAATAAACTAAAGTTATGAGACTTCTAGTTTTAAATTAATTCAAGTTTATATTATAATTAGATATTTTTTATTTATTAAAATTAATGGTTTTTGCTTAATTAAAATTCAAAGTTTTAGTAATTAGAGATAAAGAGAGTTTTATATATAATTTAAATTAAATAATTAAAAGTTTTGATTAATATTATGAACTAAAAGAAAATTTATTTATTTATATCCAATTTTAAATTAGAGTATTTAATTAAAAATAATTTGTAAATTAAAAAATAAGTAGTATTCTTAAAATTAATTATATTGATTAAATTTGGTTTTAAATTAAAACTCTACTCAAACCCTAAATTCCTAACTCTAAACCCTAATTCCTAATTCACTAATCCTAACCCTAATTTCTAAAACACACACGTATACCATTACCACCTATTCATTCTTCAATGAGCTACGTTCACCCTTCCTCACCACTAATTACCCATCCACTGCCATCCCTTCTCTCCATATACACACAACACACAACTTCAGCAAACAAAAAGGAAAAAAGAAAAGAAATTAGAGGGAGGATACGAGAGATTGAGATCGAGAGAGTTGATAGGGGAAAATCGGAGGTGAGGGAGAAAAAGAAGAGAAGGGGAGGGATGGCGCCGCGGGATTTGCTACCACGCTGTCGGCATCGTCATCAAGAGCTTCAGGAAAGAGAGAAGGACGAACTCGAGGGAAAGAATGGAGGTTGCACCCGCAGCCGTCGGAGCCATCGTTGCACCAGTCACTGCCATTGCCGATGATGGAGTTGTCGCCGAAGCTCGTGTCACCATCGTTCTTGCCAGCTCGGGAGAGAGAAGCTCGTGGATGGAGGAAGGCTGAAGGAAAAGAGAATGCCGTCGGGAGAGAGAAGATGCCGCCGTCAATCTTTACAGTTGCGGTGATAGAGCCCGCACCGTCGTCATCAATGGCCACCATCATTGGAGGAGCCCTCACTGATAAACTACTATTTTATGGTTTATCTTGTGCTAAATTGAGTGGTTTTTATCAGTTCTTTGTACACTTATTCATGTAATTCGCATGTTTTACATTTGCCTTCCTAATTTTGTGCTATGATTGAAAACTTGCTTCTTAAGCCTTTAAATTGTCAATTTTTAATTCTCCTTTATACCATTCGATGCCATGATCTGTGTGTTAAGTGTTTTCAGAATTTATAGGGCAGGAATGGCTTAGAGGACGGAAAAGAAGCTTGCAAAAATGAAAGAAATACAAGAAACTAAGGAGCTGACCAGCGAGGATCGACGCGCACGCATGGCTCACGCGTGCGTGTGATTTGGCGCATTCCACAGCGACGCGTATGCGTAACTTACGCGTACGCATGACACGCACAGAAGACCATCGACGCGTACGCGTGACTTGCGTCACATGCTGCAGCTGTAGAAGACGCTGGGAGCAATTTTGGGCTGAGTATGGACCCAATTTTCAGCCCAGAAATACAGACTAGAGTCAGGGGATAGCAGAGATTCAAGAGACACATTGACATTCACTTAGTTTTTTTTTAGTTTTGGAATCTTAGAGAGAAAACACTACTTCCTCTAGGGTTCTTCACATTTATGTCATTTTTAGTTTATGCTTTTGGATTGGATCTTGAGAGAATGACTACCTCCGTTTGAAGTCTCTATCATTACAGTTTTTTTTCTTATTTCCTTACTATTTTATCTTCCATTCAATTTGTTCAAAGTTACATATTAATATCTTTGATTTTGGAAAGTATTAATGCAAGAGTTATTTTTATATTTAATTTCATTATTTGTTTAAATATCATCTTCCCTTAATTTATTATTTCAAAAATAGCTTTTACTAAATTAATTTTAATTACCATGTCTTCTTTCTATTCTCTTTACATGTTTGCGAAAATGGCATTCATGTCAATGGAGTAGGCTCCCAACTTGACTTTGGAGTTGATTAATAGGAGACCCTTGAGTTAGAATACTCAAGTGTTAATTTGTAATTGGAAGTTGATGGCTGACTCTCTAGTCATTAACTCTAATCCTTCCCTAGGAGAGGTTTAGGACCCTTGAATCAGAGTTGGTTCAGTTACTTGACTTTACATTATTAGGTAAAGGATAATTAAGTAGAAACAATAATCTCTTACCATTACACTTGGGAAAATTCAACAAAGATGAACTTCTGATTAATCTTCTCCTAGTCAAGGCTTTTTATTTCAATTACATAAAACCTCTTGTTGATTTTTATTGCTTTAATTGATAGTCATTTATTTCTCTATTCCCCAACTCTAAAAATTTTCAAAAAATTCCTGACCAATAAATTGCACTCTTTTGTCAACTCATTGGGAATTCTACTCCCAGTATTTTATTCTTAAATTGTGACAACTCTTTCTAAATTGATAAGCAGAATTTTCGTCGGTTAAGAACTGTACTTGCAATGTTATTTCCATTATAAATTCTTAATCGGCATTTTTTTGCCCGTCACTCACCGCCGAACCCTAGCCATCACTGCCGTTATTGCCAGCGAGAAGAAGAAGGGGCTGGTGCCGCTGTTGCCCTGTCCCTGTTCCAATTAGGTTCAACATCGATTGCTCTAGTTTAGCCTTTCTCCCTTATCTCTGCTCCAATTTTATGCCTTATTCTGCAAATATCTTGTTAATGTGCTTGTTCTTGTTTTAATTCAACTTTAGTCTATGCTCTGCTTTTAATTTTCAGAGCTGTTTCTGTTTTCAATTCCATTGGATTCGAATTCCCCGTTTCGCTACAAACCTGATCACTGTTGTGGGGGTTAATGCTGTGCCTGTCCCGGTTGTGTTGGGGTGCAATGCCGCTGCTATCTTGACTAAAGCTGTTGCGTGGCCAGTAGGGGTCCAGCAAACTGTCTCACCGTAATTTTGCCTCCGATTTCTTTTAATAGCGTTAGAAACAAGAGATTAAATTGGAGAGAGAATTTGTGTATTATTGAGTGTATTCAAGTTGTCTATTCAAGTTGTCTAGAATGATACAATATAAAAGGGTATTTATAGGGGCTAAGAGAATTGTAACAATAAAGACGTAGTATTCTATAATAAATATTCAGATATACTAAATAATTCTAATTGATCTTAATTGATTCTAATTATATTCTAACATCCCTCCTTAAACTCAAGTGACAACTTGGGTTTGAAACATATTTAAAACAATGAAATAAAGAGACAAAAACTGCATAAATTAATAAAATGGGTGCAGACGAAACTGCCGGAAGGAAGCACAAACGGAACTGCCGCTAGTCTGAAGGAAGCACAGATGGAACTACCGCTTATCTGAAGGAAGTGAAAACAGAACTGTCGCTTGTCTGAAGCGCAGACGGAACTGCCGCTGTCTGAATGAAGCGCAGACAGAACTACCGGAAAGAAACGCAGACGGAACTGCCACAAGGAAACACATATAAAACGCAGACGAAACTGTCACGAGAGAACACAAGCAAAACTGCCATAAGAGAACGCAGATGGAACTGCTACGAGAGAACGTAGACGGAACTGCCACGAAAAAATGCAGACGAAACTGCCGAAAGAGAGCGAATATTATATGATTTCTTCATGAGAATAGGTAAGCAGTGGATGACAATGGTTTTTGATTATTCGACTCGAAAAAATACAAGACAGAGAAAATAGGCTAGTCGGTGAGGTGAAAAAGTATCAAAAGAGTGACAAAAGGGAAAGAAGAATGGCATAGAAAAAATGCAAAAACTACAGTGATTTCACCGCAAAGAAAACAACTTATCCTCTTCAAGGAGGATACCATAGCTCTGATACCATGTTAGAAATAAGAGACTAAACTGGAGAAAGGATTTGTGTATTATTGAGTGTATTCAAGTTGTCAATTCAAGTTGTCTGGAATGATATAATATAGAAGGGTATTTATATAGGGGCTAAGAGAATCATAATAATAAAGACGTAATATTCTATAATAAATATTCAGATATACTAAATAATTCTAATTGATCCTAATTGATTCTAATTATATTCTAATAACGACATCGAGGTAGGAGATTCATTTTAAAATTAAGAGTTTTTAATTTAAGAATTCCAAAAAGCTTACTGAATAATTATAAATAATTTATAAATGTTATACATGACCAATTAATGAGAATTGTTGTAGTTAGAAATTGTTAGTGAATGTGATCATGTTTGAACATGCTGAAACCGAATTTTGGTATGTTTGATGGTGCTATAAAGAATTGGGTGATTAAATGAGTTATATGTGTATTTGTTAATTGTGAATTTGTTATTGATGATGATATAGTTATAGTTGCTATTAGTTGTATTGTGATTGTGAGTGATGAATGTGGCGTTGTTTGTTGAAATGGAAATATTAATTAAGTCTGAATTGAGGGCTGGTTTGAATTGAGATAAGTTGAGAAGTTATGAAAGTGAGCGAGTCCATAAGGGTGGTGAAGTCCAAATTTTAAGAGAAATTCTATCCAATTTTTTATAAAAATAACTAGAAATGTGGTTTTGTTTTGAAGATCTGATTTTTAAGCTTATTTTAAGACATGATTTTATATTGAAAAATATTTTTTTTGCATATTTACTCATATTGAGAAAAGGGCTTTGTATTAAAAATTTGTTTTATTAGTAATGAATTGAGAATTTGAAAAGATTTTGACATTGGAACTGGTTAGATTTTATATTTATAAATGTTTTGGATATTGGACTTGGTTTGTTGATTTGTTGGAAGTGATCTTTGAGAATTGAAAATGGGTTTATAGTACTGAATTTGATTCGTTTGAACTATCAAGAATAATTTCTGAGAATTGAAAATGGTTTGGTTGGAACCCTTGGAGGGGGGGCAAAGCCCGAATTTTAGAGGAAATACTACAAAAATTTTTATAAAAATTTGAGGCTTTTCATAAAGCGTTATTCAAAAGAGAATTTGATTTAAAACTCATTCTATTTGGCTTTCAGTTTATCAGGAAAAGTGTTATGTTTTAATTTTATCGTATTGAGAAAAGATTCTTGTTTTAAGTAATAATTTGAGTCCGGTTTATTAAGGAAAGGAATTTTTATTAAACGTTAAAGAACTTTGGCTACCTAAAAACTAACTGTTTTGAGGTATGATAAGTGAAGGAATATGTGGTGATGTGGAGGTGAGAATAATAATAAGGTGATGCGGAGGTACGTTTAATAATATGGTAATGCGGAAGTATGAGTATGTAATCGGTGATGTGGAGGTAAAATGAAAAGAAAGAAAATGAAAAGCCATGAATGAAAAAAATAATTGAAATGGGTAAAGAATCATGAAAATGGAATGTGAATGGGCCTTGTACCAAATTGCTAATGCAGAACAGCGGAAGTGCCCGCCTAACGGATAGTCTAAGGTTGCTAATGTGGGAATGTTCGCCTAACTGATAGCACTATTTTTTACCGTGATGCCAAGATATCCTAACTGACATGGGTTCGCCCATGATGATAATTATGCCTGGCTGACACGGTAAAGAGACCATATTCGGGGTTCTCCCCGAGTAACGTCGAGTTACGGGTAGACAACCGACGCATGAGCTCATGGCCTGCGTTAGGAACATGCATGCATCATATTGTTTGCACATTTGTATTTGGTTGTGTTTTGCTTGTTGTATTCTCTCTGTGATTGTGTTGTTTGCCTTGGTGACTTATTTGTGTGCTTAGTTGGATATTTTGTTATGCTGCAAACATTAGTAATGTGATTTAAAGAAAGTGACATAAACGGCTTTAAGTAAGGCTTAGGAGAAATTTTAAGGAGTCAATAAAGAAAACTATTTTTCTTAGGGATATGAGTTAACTATTTGTATTTTATTCTGTATTTTTATGACATTCACTTTTCCTACTGAGAACATCTGAGAACAACGTTCTCACCCCCTACAGATCTTTTGTTTCAGCAACAGGTTCAGGAAAGCCTTGACAAGGAGCCACTACCGGTCCACAGTGTTTTATATATATGTATTACGTATTTTCTGGATTTTGGTTTAATCTTAGATTTTATTTTTTCTCTCGTCATTTATTGTTTTGGAATTTTTCAGAGGGATAAGAATTGCATTTGAGAATCCTGATATAAGTCTATGTATATAATGTTATGTGAATATATATATATATATATATATATATATATATATATATATATATATATATATATATAAGTGATTAAGAGTAAACTTTTCATTTCTTAATTAAAGTTTTAGTTTGTATTCACAAAGGCTCGATATAAATAAAGATAGTATAAAATAAGAAGGTTTAGAGGTAAGTAACGCCTGAGCTTTTATTACGGTCATGAGGTACTTAAAGTTAGGGCGTTACATAATGTATCGAATAGAGCACTACATCAAGAGCATATGGCGACATTCCCTACTTCTTATCTTTGCCTTAGCAAAAAGTCCAACAAGTCTTCTCCTGCCTTTGGATAGATCGGTTTTTCTGTTTTGAGCATATCAAATTTGAACTGATCATCTTTTTCCATGGGCTCGACAGAGTCTATGTTGATCAAAAAAATTATTTCCTTTGTTTTAGTAAAATTCGACGTGACCAAGAAAGAATCAGAGTCTACTTTTATTTCAGGCTTCTCTGCAAACTTTAGTCGATCATCCTCAATAGTCTTTTGTATGAAGTCCCTGAAATGTACATAAATATTAGTATAACGTCCAGATACTTGATGGAATTTACAAAAATTTTTATTTCTGATTTCAAAAATAGATGGAATTTTCTTCTCTTCAGGGAGTACAAGCTATTTGTCTTTTAATAACATGTCGATTTTTGTTCAGCTTTTGTCAAATCAAAAGAATAGTTTCTTCCTCCGACAAAGGAGTTTTGTCTTTTGCTAGATTAAGAGATCGACACACATATGAAGGTCCGTCTTTTAATTCTGCAGCAAAGGCAGATTCATTGTGGGACTTTTCCTCACCCATACAGTCAACATAATTTACTTTCTTGTTAAGCAAAAGTTTTCTTTTATTTGACTATATTTCCTCTTTTCTTTATTAGCTTTTTGTTTGATGTACTTTATTAGTCAATTGAGCTAAATCCAAAAATTGTTGGTTTACTAACTTCTTTCAAATATTGAAATTGAGACTATTGATGGCCATCTTGATTACTTCAAGCTCAGGAATAGGAGAGAAACATATGTTTCTCATATTCTTGAATCATATTAAGTAGTCGTCAATTGATTCTGCTTTTTCTCTCTTCACTGTGAACAAATCGAACAACGTTACTTTCATTTCACCTCTAAAGAACTGATCGTAAATCCTTCTTTCTAACTAAGCCTAACTATGGATTGAATTGGGCTGCAAGTTTGAAAACCAAGTAAAGGCGTTCTTTGTGAAAGAAGAAGGAAAGAATCTCCTTTTTAAATATAAATTACCAGCTATTTCTTCAATTTTGACTGTGTATCAAGCCACATGCTCGATAGTCGATTCTCCACTCTCACCTGCAAGTTTGGTGAGAGACTTTGGAGTTTTGACTCCTCTAAAAAGTTCAGCTTGTAAAACATAATCGAAAAAAGGAGATATGAAGTAAGGTTACTTTGTTACCCCTATATTTAGTCCTGCTTTATTTAAGATTTGTTCGACACCTTGGGTTATGTCTTGACCATAGGTTTGAGCAGCATTATTTGCTATAGCCTTATTTAATATCCTGTTTGGATCATCTTTCCTATTTAGTATTGCAGAAGGATTATTCGCATTCATCCCACCTATGGGCGGTACACAAATTCGATTGATTGCTGATGCAATGTCATCGACTCGTCGAGCGACTTGCTCTATTCTAATATTGTTATTCTCTATCATTGGATTCAACATTGCAGCCATCTACTGAGTAACCATATTGACTAAATCATGATGACTATCCTCGATTTGTTGTCTGAACATAGCCAAAGATTTGACCATATTAGGAGATGACGTTATGACAACAATTTGTCTCGACATTTCTGAAAAAAATCGAAGTACGTGTTCCACCTACTGGCGACCTTGTTGACCCTACGCCTTGTGTTAAAAAAGACATTTGGCATTGTTGAGGTAGGTTGTGACATAGGAACTAACCTTAAATATAGATGGTTATTCATCAAATATTGATAAACATTGTAATTCACCACATTAAGGTTATAATTAGTTAGTATACCCATTGGAGGATAACCTAGAGGAGGTGTAGGATTGTACAAGGGGTTATTTCTTGTAGTGGTTGCGCCTCCTAAATATCCCATATTGAGATTTTCTAATGGTGGAGAATAATTTGGACGCAACCCAAATGGGAGTCATGTGACGGGTACAGTTGATGGGATTCCCTCTGTGATGACAGGGTTCATCCTTCGACCTGAAGTACCTGCTGACGGAGCAGCCTCTGTCTCGGGGCCTCTTGTAGGTTCTCCAATATTATTATTAGATGTATCAGTCAAAATCGAGACTCTATTAGACATTATTAATTTGTCACTGCATAATCGCATACACAGCTTGATTCGTTAGCTTAACCCAGGATCTCGCTAGGCGTGCCAATTTGTTTCACTTGCTTTTTGGTAATTTGAACAGGGTGTCGAATCAAACTTGTATAAAGATCTCAGTTCGGGGAGCAGATACGACTCCTCTGGAAAAAGAGTGAGCTCGACTCGGAAATTACTTAGTGCAGGTATCGAAACTGTGTATGTCAAAATATTTGTGATAAATTGCAAAGTAAAAAAAAAAAATAAATAAAACAAAGTAAAAGTTTGAAAATAAATTGCTTGAAAGAAAAGAATAAAAAATAAACAACATAAAACAGAATAACAAGAAGGAAAAGAAATGGAATAAATAAGAATTGTAATTGAAATAACAAACAAATTAAAGTTTAAAATAAATGATCGAAATAAATTAAAAAGGAATTAAAATTGATAAAATGAAAGAGAGTTAAAATAATAAAGACAAAATGAACAAAAGAAAATTGACTCTGGACACTTACATGCACTTGCACTCCATAGATCTCTGCATCAGCATAATTGTGGATTTGTAGAGTTTCGTATGATATTGTATTATTTTAAATTAAGTCTCTTTTGCACTTCTGCCTTTCTTCGATTTATAGACCAGAAGAATAGATTTGTAGAGCGTTTTTCTCTTCCCATGATATAGCTTCTTCCTATTTCTTAGGTCACAACATTGCCTTGGCCATGAAGAATCTTGACTCCCAAGTTTAACATTCTACATCTTCTTTTACTTTGGTCTTTAAACTCCACATTCCATAAAGTGTTTCTAGACGAGACCTTTGTGCAATTATCTTATTTCAATTTTTAAAAGCCATTGACTCAACTCCTTCTAGGATAAGTCAACCCCCTTGTACTTAGAGTTTTATTAAACAACTCATTATATTGTGATACTTCGACTTACATTTTCGTGGAACAACTCACAAACGATCATGTCGAACTATCTGAACTGTCAAATATTTTTGCTAACAATCTGTTTATTTGTTTTTGTTTATGATGAGTTGTAACTCAATTTTGATTTTCTATTAATACTTATTTTGTAATTGACAATTTTATTAATTTTCATTGTCGATTTAATGATCATAACGTTTAAGTTATTTATTAACATGTCTATATACGACATTTTCTATTTCTCAAAAAAGAAGATAATCTATCAAGTTTTTATAAATTATATCTCTTATCTTATATTTTTACAGTCTTATTCATAAAATTATTATATTTCTTAAACATTATTTTTATTTGAGCGTCAAAATGGTTTTTACAGGTGCAATCTTACTTATTTTGGTTCAATTTCGACCACAATGGTTGAAAAGTATTTGACAAAAAAATTTCCAACTTAATTATAGGTCAAAATCATGCAAATAAAAAGTTTTTAAAACAACGCATCACAAAAAATAAATTATACGCTTCAAAAATGATTAGCGAATGCATCTATAAAAAAGAGAGTTACTAGTAAAGTTTAGTTATTTAATTTACTTGTATTAGGAGTATTTTAATATTTAGCGAAGGCGTGCGCAGGTACAAAATTTGTTTGAAGGAAGGAGATTTGATTGGGAACAACGTGGTTTTATATATTTTGCTTCAAAAGAGGGCGGCATTCGGATGCAGCCATTGCTTTGGAGAATGAGGACATGGATTTGGATTTGGATTTGGATTTTGACCTGACACATCGTTTACAAGTCTCTCTCCCTTCTACATCAGCCCCACACATTCCATCTCTTCCTTTCAATAATTCACATTACCTCCCTCTGCATATGCATGCATCCCACCCCTCTCTTTAATTATTCTCCTATTTTTAAGCTCATCAATACTACTATTTAAGCATAGTCATTAATTGTACACATTCCGCCAAGACAAAATAAACAAATATTAAGTAATTATTTATTTGTTTGTAAAGAGCACAACATTCCCAGCCCAAGCAAGAAGCTTATAGGTTTGTTGGTTGTGAGGGTTGGGGCCCCAAAAGATGAGAGCATGCAGCCATCTTAGAGTTGCTGGGGACCACACATAACTGTACGTTAATGGCACAGAACTGAGACTGAGACTGAGATGTGAGACCACAATTGCATTATAACTATAATTATGGTGCAACTTATTAGCCACCTCTTCCTCTTCTCTCTTCTCTCTTCTCTGCTCTCCCCCAACCTACAATCACTGCTACTTCTGCTTCTGCTGCTGCTGCTGCTGCTTCTGCTTCTTCTGAGTACGAAAAACATACACTACCAACTTCCCAATTATTCTGCAACTCGCGCAGAAACCATTAGTGCGCTGCTGTTTTCTTTAGATTGACTTTATTTGGCGCCATGCTATGCTTTCTCTCCAATAATACTTCTACATGTGAACTCTCTTCTCTCTGTCTCTTTCAAAACCACTTCATACCGTTACCATGCATATACCTCCACCTAACATGCACACATTCAAGGTATGTGTCTTCTCTATGTCTTTATTGGACCTAGGGTTCCATCCATGGATTTCCAATACTAACATACAAATTACTCTTATCCATAACAAGTAGCTATATATTAACTAATTAAACTTGTTAATTTCATTACTTTCATAGGCTAGGTAGTACTTGACAATGTATGTCACTGCTATGTTGCGCACAAGAGGGAGAGTAAGAATCCAAGAAAAATTTAAAGCGTGGAAGAAGGAAGATGGAGGGAGCACACAACACCGTCCATCATCCTCATCATCCACATCTTTGCGGTAATTGGTAAAGTAAGTCTCTATTATAACTTTACATTTTGATGGAAGAAAAAAAAAGAAAGAAAGAAGAAAAACAGAAATTATATAATTTCTCTGACTTTCGCATTTTGTGGCCAGTATATGGCTACGTATCTTTTCTTGGAAAAGATAGAGAGCTGCACAGCACATCTTGCAAATTGAACCAACATTTTGTTTCCAAATTACTCTTTGATTTTCCTAAGGGTGAAAAACAAAATATACTACTGTAGCTTCTTACTTTCTTTATCTATTTCTATTGTTTTTCTCTGAATAGGAAATTAAACTAAAAGAGCAAGGTGCTGCATCTGCCATCATCAGTAACAGAAGAAATCATGCTTTTTATAGACAACACACACACCACCAGTGTATTAACGAAGCGGACATATATAGAAAAAAGGAAACAACACCAGAATAGAATCATCAAATATATAGGGACGGAGGTACTTCTACTTTTCACCTTACATTAGCCACTAATTAAAATATCACATTATTATTTTTGAGCTCACCACCTAACCTTAATAATCATCCAATAACTATGTTTTGATATTATATATAGAATCGCTTAATTTGTATGCATAGAGAATAATAAATATAATTTAGATTTTATAAGCGCTCACGTTGCTTATTTAAGAAAATAAGTTTGTGACCATGACGTTATTTTCTTAACATCATTATGTACATACAAGTTACAATTCTGATTTATCTTAAAATGTATTTGCTTGATAGGCAGTTGCATATGTAGAATGTATTATTTTCTTCTCTATCAGATTAAATTTTAAGGAATGGTATTATAACATAATATTAAGTTGAGCAATGCTAGGGGGCCAGCAATTTTTGTGATTGTTAGCCATCAACTAGCCATCAATGATGATTTGATGGTGTGAGATTGGTGTGAAATTTCATCCAATGGCTCACCTTCCTCTGCTGGTTACATGCTGGCCAAAATTCAATAAAACTGTTGCCCCCTAAACTTTTCCTAATAAATATTATTATTTTTTACCAATATTTAGCCAACAATAATAATTTACACTTATATTTACAGATGTTTTATACACAAAAAACATATAACTTGCACTTATATTTATCAAAATTTTATACACATGAATTAATATTGTTTACATCCAAATTTTTCAAAATTTGTATACAGAAATTAATAAAATTTATTTGTTTAAGACAATTTAATACTTGTGTTGGTCAAATAATAATAAAAATTACTAAAAATTGTTAGTACTTAAGAGTTTCTCAAAAAATTTAACATAAGACAAAAAAAAATAAAAAGAGAACAAAAATTTATGAAAAAGCTCACGTAAATCTAAAAAAAAAATTAAATAAAAAAACAGTATTTAAAGATATAACCAGGAGTGGAGTTCAAAGTTTTGTTAGGACAGGACATGAAAATAAAAATTAAAAGAAAGAAAAAAATAAAATTAAGGATCGAACTAAAATATTAAAGATTTAACGTGTTAAAATTATTTTTTAGAAGGGAGGGAGGGGGCATTGCCCCTCGTGTATGTGGTTCCGCCAGTGGATAATGTGATAATGAAAATTACTGTTACCGTGATATCCAGCAAGGGTTATCCTCATTGCAAAGCTTTCAATCCTTGAGAAAGCAAAATTGTTGTGAACGGTTAATGAATATTAACGCTTGTTATTTTTTATGTGGGAGAGAGAGAAGTGAATAACAAGAAGGTGGGAACAGAAGTGTGTTTCACATTGGTATGGGATTAACAAATCGGATGCACCGATTTGTTTGCTTTATTTTTTTTTTCAAACAAACAATCACAAATCGGACGGTCCGATTTGTGAATTCGAAAAAAAAAAATTTAAATGTTGAAATCGGACCGTCCGATTTTTATTTAAAAAAAAAAAAAAATGCAAAACGGACCCTCCGATTTGCAGTTAATTTTTTTCTCCAAACAAATCGGACCCTCCGATTTGTAACTTATTTTTCTCTTCAAACAAATCGGACCGTCCGATTTGAATAAAACACCATATAAAAAAAAAACACCCAATCTTCCAATAATAATGTATTACACATATATTTAAACAATATAAAAAAAAATTAGCCGAATATTAATTCTCACATAAAAAGTTATGCTTCTTATATCCATAAATATTTTTTCAAGCTAGCATACAAATTTACTTTACTGAACTAAACGGAAAACTGCACTAAGTAGGGCAACAGTGCTTCATTCTTTTTATAAATGAAGTAAAACTTTCCATTGCTTTTGTCAATCATGCATGAAATCAAAGCTAATTCTTTTTATTTTATTTTTTACAAATTGAAAATTTCTCAACATAATAAAAAACTATAGACATTTGCTATATGATAACTTTGCATTGGCCTTTTGCATCAGAACATTAAAAGGTTAAATAAACAAATTATAAACATGAAAATACCATTACAATAATTATCATGCCCGTGAACCTTGACCAGCCAAATAAGATACTAAAAATAACACAACATAAAAGGGCATATCACCATGCATTACGACTTGCTATCTACCGCTTTTACACATTTATTAAATGCTAGGGGAAATATGTTATCTATAGAAGTCCTCATTTTTAATTCTAATCTTCATGATTATGAGGAAAACAAACTCATCGGGACAAGAAAGTGTCAAATCCAAGAGACACTAGTCACATAATCCATAACTAGTCAAATCTTAATTATTTCTACTATTGAGAAACATTTAAAAAATCAGGGATTAAAGAAAACAATCAGTAAAGAATTATGTCAGGACTCAGGACTAAACTTCATCCGTTGATCTATATAGGTGACTTGTTATAGATTTAGAATGTCACTTATCATAGTCTTTTCGGAGAGTGTCTTTCAGCATTTGTATCTTTTGGGTTGAGTGCCTATATATATATATATATATATATATATATATATATATATATAAAATCTAAAACTTCTAAATTTTGAATATTTACTTTAGAAAATAAAATATAATTTCTCACACTTGAATAGTTTCTCTCTCATATTTTTTTTTTTGTTTCACCTATAAACTAAATGGTGAGAGATTATATTTTACGAATTTGAATCCTCTAAATTTTGAATTTTCACTTTAGAGGATAAAATATGATCTCTCACTCTTGAATGATTTTTCTCTCATAATTTTTTTTGTCACAATAAATTGTGAAAAATCACACTTTATTCTCTAAAGTGAAATTCAAACTTTAAATAATTCAAATCCATACTTTACCATTTAAAATAAAATTCAAAATTTAGAAGATCCAAATCCATATTTATACACACGCCAACACAAACTCACTCTCGAGTATGTGTGCCTTTGACAAACGAAAGCCTTATAAAATAGGTTCTACGGCATTCTTGAAATCATTGTTAATTAAAATTTTACCTGGTTGAGAAACAAATCTTGTTGATAGCATGGAAACCCATTCAGAAAAACCACAATTTCTTCTGAACGACAACCTGGATTCTTTTCGTCCTCTCTCCTAGGTTCTAAGGCACTTATAATCAATATCTTTTAAAACAAAAGATGACTAATTTTGGCGACGAGTTCCTTAACGGTACTCGTTGAAGAAATTTAAAAAAAAAAGGGACAGTTTTTTTCAATTTTAAATAAATGAATTGAAAACTTAGGCCTCTTAATTTTGTAACAAGTATTTATTTTAAAACACCATTAGATAAACCCACAAGATAGATTCCTTCTAGTTCACAATATTCATTACATTAGAGAAATCTTCTTGGTTCAATATATTATAACTCTCACATTTCAACACAATTTTTTCTTTTTTACATAGCTAGTTTATATTCTACACAATGACAAGTGCAATTAAAATAAATTATGCACACAACAAATTAATCATTATTTAATAAGAGTCTTTTAATAAAAATTTGAAGTTAATTATTAATTTAAGATTTTATAAATTAGTATACAAATAGTCCAAGTAACAACACTGTGGACAAACCATTGAAAATTTTGATATTTAGAAAGTAAATACTTTTACTTTTTCCCATACAAATTGTTCACTTCTAATATTCTTAAATGGCAATCTTAGAGTACTAGATACCAAAGTTCAAAACCCACCCACCCACACACAATTATATTTTACCAAAAAAAACCATAAGAATGAGAGAATTGCTATTGGTTGGATGATTTGCTTGAAGTCATAGATTTGAAACCATATTTTTGGAGAAAACGTTGACTTTTTATTCTGGCTGTTGACCTCTGGGCTATGTAATTGTGACAACAAAAGATGTATGTGATTAACAAATTTCCAATAGTATTATTATGATAAGAAAATTGGGGTTATGGGAAAATGATGAGTGATTGATTAGAGGAGAGGGATTGGCACTGGGCAATGATGAGGTGAAGTGGAGGATGACATGTTGCATCAGATGTTTATACGGGAAATTCTGACATCTTAGCCCTTCTTTTTGTTTTACTTGTTTTAACGTTCTTTGATCAAGCAAAAGTCTTGTATTATGCCATATGCTGTACTCATTACATATGTAAAATGGATTGTTCCCCTATATACGTATAGTTTCCTGCATGTGCATTAAATATTAGCACACTTATAAGCTAAATTTCCCGTTTTGAAATCAACGTCGCCATCTATATGCACAAAGTTTAGGTAGAAAAAATAAGATACAATTGAAATTGTTATATCACATGGCAAGAAGGTGGAGAGAGATCTTTCACCTTTTTACACTAGAATGCTCATGCATAGTTGGACTGCCCATACCCAAATGTTAGAATTAATGAAAATTTTATAAAATGGGAATATGTTCTCAAATTGTGTTAGTCCAAATATAGATTATCAAAACCGTGTTTCAAACCTCAAATTCAAACCGGCAACCATACGGATAAACAGGGAAAAAAAAGCCAACAAGAAAGTGTGATAAAATTCAACTTGTGAGAGAAAAAACCACCCCAAATAATATTTTAAAATTAAGTCAAGTCGAAATACACCACATTATCAGAACCACATGTTTCATTATAGCGTACACACAAAGAAACAACTTGATTGAATTTAGGTCGTTAATTGATTGATGATAAAGGAAAAAAAAACAGTAGAATATAGAATATATATTTTTTTTTAACTAGGCATCAATATTAATAATTTGCACCAATTTAAATGAAATAAAAAAAAAGAAGCAAAAAGCATAATGGGTCTGCATTTTGCTCTTGTTCTTCTTTCTTTCTCTCCTAACTTGAATAATGCGTATCAATATTCATTTTTACTAGACCGCTAGATAGCTACAAGATTATGAAATGTAGTTAGAAGAAGAAAGAGAAAAGAAAAATAAGGGTACACTAATATATAAGCATAAAATTAAAAGCAAAAAAAGAAAAAGAAAAAAAAATTGATGATTGTTTGTAATTGGGGTTTGATTGTGTTGTTTGTTTGTTTCAAGATCTTGGATGAGGGAAGAATTGCGTACCGCTACTACCAGCCATGAAGGTGCTGAGAGGAGGTGGATACATGGAAGAAGGATCTACGAGCTGCTGCGTTGTGTGTGCAGCGGAGACGAGGGCTGAAGTTGTGGTGTTGGTGTTGGGAGCAATGAGGTTGAGATTAGGGTGATGAGCAGCAGCACCGGTGGAGGAGGTGTCTCCGGCGACGTAGCTGCTGCTGTTGGTGGTGGTGGTGGTGGCGTGATCTGGACCCTGGTCATAGAGGATCCCTTTGAAGACGTGTCCTCCAATGTTGACTGCCGTTTGATATGCATACTCGTCTTCTGTGTCGTCGATTCCACTCACACGTACGCATCTGAATTCAGCTGGAGAGCTCACTACTGCAGGAAAATTCTCCATCCCTTTTATTGTTTTATTTTCATTCACACCAACCAAGCATTGTATTAGATTAATATTCGATCATGTGAAGGGCTTTATAGGACAAACAAAAGTAAACACAGTATTCCAGACTGATACATCATATCATAGGAAGAAAAGAAGTGATGAATAATAATGTATGATGGAGTGAAGTGTGAGAGACACAGAGAAAGAGAAGCAATCTGCTAAAACACACACATACACCACTACTACTGTTACTATTTTGGAATAGAAAAAAGGAGAAATTTAATTTGGGTTCCACACGCAACCGATCCATATCCCCTTCTTCTCTATTAACATATACAGTTACAGTTACTTGTTTCTTTTTCAGAGAATAATAGTAATTTCTTCTTCTTCAATTTCTCAAGTGTAGTCATTCACACACACTGTGATGTGTGTGATGCGTGATGAGAGCTTGCCTGCAGCTACAATCATACGCACAAGCATGTATATGCATAGTATATAGTAGTGTATATGTGACAAGACAAGACAAGACAAGACAAGAGAAGACGCAAGTAAATAATTAAGAAGACCACGACGACTACTACTACTACTACCTGAAGCTGAGGCTGAAGGAGAAGGGTTTGTGGGTAAACGAGTACTAGAGGCATGATGATCTCTTTGGCGCTTGGGAACATCAGCAGCAAGAAGCTGTTGTTGTTGGATAGAGGCGAGTTGCTGCTGCCTCTCGCGGCGCTTGGAAGCGGGAACCCAAGTGCTCTTGACATGGGTTTGGCAATCGAAGCCACGGCTCTTGCAGCATGTCCTGCACCGCATGTGAGGGCAATCCTTCTTCGCCTGGTTCCCGCAGTCCTGGCAGCTAATCCCACCTGCTCCACTTCCTGCTCCGCTTGCTGCTCCGCTCCCCACGGCCGACGCCGTCACCAGGAAGGCCGATCTCGAGGGCGACTGATCGTCGGACACGGTGGTTGGACCCACGCCTAGAGCAGCCGCGGAGCTGTAAAGATCTTGGTGGAAGAGAGGCCTTGCTTGAGGTATGAGGTCGTGTTCCGGTTGGTGATGATGATGATGATGGTTCCACAGCTCCAAGCCACCTCGGTACGAGGAAACGTCTTCATTCTTGTACCAGTAAAAGGTGTCGGAGGGAGGAATTTCCGCGTGTTGTTGGTGTTGGTCGTGTTGTTGTTGTTGTTGGTTTGTGTTCCCTCTCCCTCCTCTACCACTACTACTACTACTACCACCGCCTAGTGAGAACAAACCTGCCATTGTTGTGGCACCTCTTCTACTATGTTACCTGTCCCTGACCTCAATTGTGACCTCAAATCCATATCCCACTCGCTTCCTCGATCGCCTTTAATTCTCACTTATTCTATTTCCCACCAACCAATAATTTATGATTATTATAACTACCACAAATAGAAAAAGAAAATAATAAAAAAAAAAAGAGACACCAAAATCCGTTAGTATTGGGCGAATTAATTCCCTGGGGCTGGGGGTTGAGTAACAGTAGCAGCAGCACCACCACATACATACACGACAAGTAGCGAGAAGCTGCGAAGAATGAATGAATGAGGGTTGAGATCGAGGAAAGGGAAGGAAGGGTGGTCGGGTGGGCTTTCAATTCAATTCATTCTCTCTTCTCGATCTTCTTCTTTCTCTCTCTGCGTTAAGAAGCTGCTGCATCAATTCAAGAGAAAAAGAAAAGACAGACACAAAACAAGCCAACAACTTAACACGGACACAGTCTCACAGCACTGCAAACGCCGCCATGCCCTTCTGCCCTTCTCTCTCTCTGCAAATTAATGACTCTCTCTCCCAACAGAGTTTATGAGCCTTTTCTTTCTCTTTTAAATTTTTGTATTTGGGTAGTTTTAGTTCTGAACACTTGCCACTTTTGTGTCTGTAGGCAGTGGTTAAGTTAGCACAATGACAAAAACCACTTCACAGTAAGTAAGCAACTAGTCCACTCCTCTCCTCTCATGGATCTCAACGCTCCTGATTTCTTCCTACCTTCATCCAACGCTCCTTCCTACTTCCACGTGTCACCTCAAACAACACTCTGCTTCCTTTCGTCCTTTTTCACCGCAAAACCCGCTCCTTTTCGTGACACATTGCCCCCTCCCTTTTTCTTATTTTTATTTTACCAATTACCTCCTTCTTTTAATCCTTATCACAATTTGCAATTTCTTTATTTATTTTCTCCTAGCCAATTGTCGATTAAAAAATCATTTACTTATTTATTTTATCTTATCTTCTCTATAATACGTACAGATATCTTGGAAGGTTTATACTAGGACTAGGAGTACTACGAATACATGGTAAAGACATTTTTGTAATTTGACTCGAATCCCGTTGGATGGCAGTAGTAGTATTAGTATTAAGTAGAAAAGACTAACGTGTTCAAATGAACTTAAACTAGCGCGATTAGTTAGCCTAGTACTAGCATAGTTTATTGAGAGAGAGATTTGGGATGGTGAAAAAGAGGCAAACCAGATAGATTTTATAAAATTAAGAAAAAAAATGATCATGTGGCCTCATAAACAATATGTGGTGGTAGAGGGGAACACAGCGCCACCACATCCTGACCGTACTTGCTTTCTTTTTAGTATAGTGTAGTAAGTAAAGTAATTCCTTCATGTCTTGTTGATAGTTTTTTCTTGGCTGGGGATATTTTTGTCTACGTGTGTTGTTAAGCAACGAAGAATAATGGAAGTGGAGTTGACTCTGTAATGGGAATGGGAGGGGAGAGGGGTAAAAATGTCATAGCAGGGGACTGGTAGTGTAATGAATGAATGAATGAATAAAATAATAATAAAAGAGTGTGGGACAGTGATGATTAAATGAGGTTAGAGAAAGAGAAGGCGCCGACCTGCAAGACCGGCGCATGAGGCTTGTCGCAGAGACTTGGAGCCGTACGGCGCAACTCCACCACCCACCACCCACCAGCATGCATCACTCACTCCGCCCAAAAAAGTTCTCTCCTTTCACATATTCCTTTCCACCTCATCATATACATTTACTATTTTATCAATTATAAATGTTTAAATGACTAATCCTCCGAGAAGATTAACGACTTTGATTGTGTCCTGCAACTATACATTCTTCTCTGACCACGCACTCTGTTATGTTATGTTATAATTTTTGGTAAAGCATACAATTACCATCCTTTCTCTTTTTTTGTTCATGTGTTCCATCAAGTAACATACTTTTGTTTTTCTCAATATATAATTACTAAATTAGTTTGTATATATTCTATACATATAATTGATTTAGTTATTAATTTTTAATCTATTTTTATGTTATAACTGCTATGTGTTTCCATTCATTTCTCTATTTACAAATGAATTCTTAAGTATTTTAAAATATGTTAAAATAAAAATTCAAATATAATCCTATTTTTTCCTCCTTCTTTTCAGGAACCCTAAATCATCAACCATCTCAAAATTGAATTCACCAATTCTCCCATTACTCTCTAATTTTAAATCATATTTGACTAGTCTTCTATAAATTAAATCAACTTAGTGAACTTACGGTGCGAAACAAAAAAAAAAAAAAAAACTTCTTTTTTTAGTATACTATTTCTATAAAATTATTAAAATCATTATAATATGAGATAATTAGCCTGATACAATTTATTTAGAGGAGTGTTAGGACATCAGTATTTTTGTTAAATTCTGGCAAACACTTAACTATCAAAAGAAAATTGAATGATTCTATATTATTAGATGTAATCTCACACCATTAAAAATATAATTGATGACTAAAAATTACAAAATCTACTGACCTCCTAAACTTTCTCATTTGAATAAAAATTACTCATAAACCTATTCATAAATTTTTTACTTTTCTACTGCCACTACTTGACCGTGGTACTTTAATAACAAATTATGTCTAAAAAAATAATTAAATTGGATTGATCTAATATTTAGCTCATTAATTTACTTTAACAAGTGTCGAGAATTTTATTCCTAAAAACACTTACAAGTGTTTTCTTTGCTTTTAGTCCACTACTTATCTTTAATTTGCTTAACGTGCTAATTTTGATAAATAATTTTGTTGCTTTTGATTTATTTTCAGAAAAAATATTTCTATAAAGAAATTATGCCCTATCTATACCTAAAGCCTAGGTATTTTAGACAAATGATACATCATTAAAATTATTTTATTTTCAAAAAGAAATCCCCAAATCTACACCAAAATATACATTTTTTTTTCAATGTACATTTGTTATGCATTTATAAAAGAAAAATTAAAAAACTTCATATATATATATATATATAGGGACCACTGTGTATACGTATGTTGTGAAATATATATATGTTGGAACATGAAAATGAAAGTGTTTGTGTGATTTGTACTCTTAAAGAGGACTACATACATGATGAGCTTGCAATGGCAGTAGTTGAAGTGTTACACTTACATGTGATGTTGGCAACCAATAACCGAAGAGAAAGATAATCCAATCCAGTTGATAACGTATAAAGTTAGCGTTCATATTCATATATAAAATTATGAAGAATAGGTATCACGAAGTAGCTAGCAGCTGTAGCTTTAACTAGCATGGTCCTATTTCAGTATTTCCTATACCTCATAATTTGCCGAGACCAAGAATGGAATGTACTTCATAAATTAACCATTCGGTCTCAAATATCGTATTCATATATATGATGTTGCAAATAAACAGATTGAGGTCACATCTTTATTGAAGTTATGCTATATATATATATTTTTTGATGTGTATAGTAAAAATAATAAAAGTGAATTTTCTTAGTGGTGGTTATATATTATGCATGCATGGCCATTATTGCCTAATTCTGTGATTAATTTCACATGAGACAATGCTTCTAAATATGGATTGGAAGCTCCAAATTCTCATCAAATCTCAACTTTGATTGCTATTTGTGTGGCTGTCAGAGGTCAGACATCAACGGCCCTTCAATTTGTTCAATCAGATAATAGGGACAAACCACCGCTGATTTGCTCATTTGTTATTCATCACTCTCTATCACCAAATTAAAGAATTCCATATTTACCTAATAAATAACATAATTTACAAGTGCACCAATTTTTTATTTTTATTTTCTTTTGTAAAACTTGTGAAATGAAGTACTCATAATTTGTTGAAATGAACCCCAACCTCTAGTTTAATTTTTGAAAATTTTCAACTCTGCCTATTACAAAACTTGTTACTAAAAATAAGAATAAAAACTGATCCCCAATTTAGTGTTTAATATTTTTTGTATTTTAGAATCTCATTTTACCCCATTTCTTGTTTACCCAAAACTTTGAACCGTTCAAATCGTTAGGCACATTTGTTATTATATTTTCTTCCCCCAGCTATCCAAAACTTAAAAGGAGACAGTACAGATGTGAGTGCCGTGTTAATGGTATGATATAGGTCTTTGTTAGGCGTGGTAGCTTCCCAACTTGATCAAAATTTATTTTTATTTTTAACTAAAGATAATTATATGTGTAAGTAAATAACTAAAAATGCTTTCAAAAGGTTAAGGTGCTGAAAAAATGTGTTTTTTGAAAGATTCTAATTATAAAAATACTTTTAAAAGATTTAAAATGTAATAAAAATAACCAAAAATATTTTGATTTTATAAACGTTAAACAACTTTTGTATTCAACAAATACTTATTATAAATTTTATTCAAATTTTATGAGAGAATATTTAAATATATATATAATACCAGAATAAAATTTGATCTATAAATCTCTATTTTTAATTTATCATTCTAAAAAAGTTGTAAAAAAAATTTACTTGATTATCAAATTTTAAAGATTAAGAAATCTTATTTCTAATCATATTTGTTAAAAATTGATCATAATGATTAATTCTATATACTAATTCATCACGAATTTGAGCTCTATTTGAAGGTCTATTATTGGTCAATAAATTGCTACAAACACAAATTAAAATGAGATTTAAACTTTCGATACTTGCTTAAGCGGATGACTGAGTTGATTACTTCACTAACCAAGTTAGTTATATATTTTTGTTTATTATTGTCACATTTTCATATATTCTGAAAATAGTATTATATTTTATCCGTTTAATTCTTTTAAGGATAATTTGATAGATTAATCTATATAAGCTTCCCTAGTGAAACACATTATAATTGGGTCAACATTTATAAAATAAAACAATATAAGTGGATAAGATATTGAGTTTGATTTCCTAGTTTAATTCTGTAAGTAAACAGAGCTTGTATTGTGTATCCAGGGATGCATCAAGTTAAGGAACAGGCATCTTTGCCGCAATATTTTTTATTAAAAAATCTAAAAGGAAAACCAGTGTAATTTGTCGCTGTCAACTTTTAAATCACAGCTGTCTAGCTAAAGCAGCGAAACAGTTTTTCAACTTCATAATGGAGAGGAATCCATGAAATCTTTGGAAATAAAAACGACGCTTTCCATTTTTTATATATTAAAATCACTCAGAAAAAAATAATTATTAAAAAATTATATTATTTTTTGGGCAAATGACATATTTAAATAAATTCAATGAATCTCTTGCCCAAATGTGCAAAACAGAAATATGTTACGTGGTTGTACAAATTCTAATATTATATAAACCGTGGGAGCCAACCACGGTTTACAATTTAAACATAAACCGTGGCTGGCAGGGACGGTTTCTGGAAGAAACAAAATGAGCATAAACCGTGGCTACCAACCACGGATTACCAAGGAAAAATTTAAGGCATAAACCGTGGGTAGCTACCACGGTTTATATGGATATTGGCTTTGAACGTAAAACCCTGTAGGCTCCCACGGTTTACGTTTATAATACTATGTGTGTGTTTGGATTTCAGTTTGCAAAAGTGAGTTTGCATAAAATTAATTTTACAAAATTGATTTTGATGAAAATTAAGTTTGTGTTAACGTGATTTATGTTTGGCAATATTTGTATCAAAATTGATTATAGCAAAATAAATGTTGTTTGGATTATACTACTCAAAATCATTTTTAGATGAAAAATTACTAAAAGAGACATCAATTTATTTTTTTATATACATGCAAAAATAGAATCTAACAAAAATAATATAAAAAATATTTATTATATAAATAAATAAATATAATAAAAAATATGAAAGAGAGTACTATAAATTTTATAATGTTAAACAAAAAAAATATTCTATATTTTTTCTAATACTACCGTACTCTTTAATTTAGTATTATTTTGAACTATAAATTTTCATTATTTATGGCTCTATTGTTACTTATAATTAATTTTTTATTTATTTTATCTTTTTTTATAGGATCATAGTTTATATTATACAAAATTTGGATAATAAACGTAGTATATATTAATTACAATTATAAATTTTACAAAGTCAAAATAAAAATAAAAAATTAATATAAAACAAAGATAGAGTACATCAAAAAATAAAAAAAATCATACAGATAAAAAAATAATAAAAATTTCATAAAATCAACCACATATCATATGAACAAAAAATACAATAAAAACTAAATAAAATACATTTGAATAAAATAAATAAAAATTTCATACATAATATAAATACAATGTAGTAAAAGATAGAAAAAAAGAATTCATATGAACAAAAAATAATAAAAAATCATAAAAATTAATAAAATATCTGAAAAATTATAGCACTATAAAAAATAAAAAAATTAACAATATTTGTCATATGAATAAAAAAATACAATAAAATAAATAAAAAATTATATAAATAAAATCAAACAAAAATAAAAAATTCATAAAAAAATATACATATAAAAAATAGTATAGAAAATGATAAAAAAACTCATATAAAAACATAACATCATAAATCATAACACTAAAAATTAAAATATGAAAATGAGTACTAAAAATAATAAAAAATTAAAATATTCAATTTACTAGTGATTAAAACAAATCTGAATGATTTTAATGGAAAAAAAAATGGAAGAAAGAACTATGAAAAAGTAGAAAGAACTACACAGTGAAACTTATAGTTATTGGTATCCTTCTTATAGAAAAAAATAAAGGGTAAGGTTGGTAAAAAGAAAAAATTTTTCACTTAATTTTTTAAAGGTAATCAACAACCATGAACGTGAAACGCAGAAGCTACAAATTTTAGCTTCTTCTCAACGTGGGTTTAGAGGCAGAATCGTTTCTGCGTTTAAAAAGAAAAAATTGCCAAACATAAAAGTGAAACTTTCAAGAAGCTCAAACGCACTTCTTTCTTCACCAACGTGTTTGCCAAACACACCCTATATATACATAATCCGTACTCATCTTCAGCGGATTATGTATATATAGTATTATAAACGTAAACCGTGGGAGCCTACAGGGTTTTACGTTCAAAGCCAATATCCATATAAACCGTGGTAGCTACCCACGGTTTATGCCTTAAATTTTCCCTTGGTAATCCGTGGTTGGTAGCCACGGTTTATGCTCATTTTGTTTCTTCCAGAAACCGTTCCTGCCAGCCACGGTTTATGTTCAAATTGTAAACCGTGGTTGGCTCCCACGGTTTATATAATATTAGAATTTGCACAACTACGTAACATATTTCTATTTTGCACATTTGGGTAAGGAATTCATTGATTTTATTTAAATATGTCATTTGCCCTTATTTTTTAGTGATGTTTAATAAATTTTAAAATTTATAAAATTCAATTCTATACTTTTTATATATAATATATATATATATAATTGTCAAGATTTTAATCATTAAAAAGTTATTAATATTAAATTATTTAAAATTAATTTTTTTATTAATATTCAACCAATTTTATTAATTTTTTAGTTACACGGATATCTTTATAGTACAGACACTTAAAAAAAAAACAAGGCAATTTAGAGCATAGAGTAATGGAAGTTGGAGTCCCAAAAATAATTGATTGTGCTTCTGTCTTCTCGAGCCCTGCGTTTGTTCCCGTTCCGTTGTTGTCCACCTCTTCTTTCTTCTGCATTCACAATTAGCAAACGCTATAACAACAATAACCATACAATTTGTTAAAAAAGTAAAGTGAAAGAGTTAATAATGGATTAGGTTTAGTTAATGAATTTAATTTTCATGTAGTGTTATGTAAAAGAATTTTATAGAGGTAATTAATAAATACATTTAAAAAAAAACTAAATTTTATAACAAAATTTTCAGTTAATAAATTTAACTTCACATTCTACAAACACTATATCGTAAAAACGCAATAGTTAAACCCATTGTTTAAATTCTTCGTCACTAAACTACCTGTATGTGTTGTCTAGACTAATTAAAAAAGTTAATTTCATTGTCAAGAATGATTCTTTAAAGATTGATAATTCTTTGGACAAAATAGATTTTTTATTGATATTTAATATATATAATATTGAGAAAGTTTAGAGGCAGCATTTTTATTAAAATTTAGCTAACACTTAACTATCAAAAGAAAAGTGAATAATTCCACATCATTGGATAAAATTTCACACAATTAAAAACACGAATGATGACTAATTAATAGTTACAAATTACAAAATTTGCTGACCCCTAATACTCCTCTATAATATTCGTTTGTTTACACATCAATTCAGAAGTTAAGAAAATTATCAACTAAAGCTAAAATTTTATTTAAGTGCTATACAATTGGATTGTTACTGTTTAAAGAATTATTTTATCAAGAAAATAATCTTTTAAGTGTAAAATGATACAAAAAAGAGGATTAATCACTAAAATTAAACACACACTTCTTTTTATAGTAACTTCCCGTTTTATTTTTTAGATTTATATAAAAAGTGAAATAGTCAAACAAACAAAGGCAACTATTATGAGAAGGGAGAAAAATAAAATTGAGGCAAAAACTACCTTAATATTTTTCTAAAGTAGTTAACTCATTGAAATTTGCCTCCTGTTTTTTAAAATAAATAAATAAATTATTGTATTAAGTAGAAAATTTGTCAATAAAATGTCTCACACAAAGTTATATTTTGTTTTTTGGGAGAGGGGGGGAGGGGGACTACCATCTCATCCCTCGTACATTATTTGAAAATTCTAAAAGTGTTAAATTACACATTTTAAAACTTTATAAAGATAACTACACATAAATTGAAATTTAAGATGATTAATTATGTTTTTCCATTATTAATTATAATTAATACTAGATGAAGCATACTATATAGCAATAGAATATTTAAAATAATGTATAAATGAATTACTCTATTATTTTTGTGAAGTTTCTAAAATTTGAAGATTACAATGATTAAGAATTTAGGGGCGGAGCCTCTCATACATAAGAGGGGGATCCTAAACTTCAATTTTTTTTACAAGTGATGTGTAAACTTTGCTTTAGCTCCTTTTTCTTTTAAAAAATAAAATTTTAGTTTTTTTTATATTAAAAAATTAAATTTTGTCCCGTCTCTAAATTTGATCCTTTGTAAGAATTGAGAAGAGTATGTGTAGTAGTAGTAATATGTGTGTTGTTGTGGTGTATGAAGGCATTGAATGGGTCCCAAATAAAGATGCCACCGATCCCAAAGTTAACTAACTTTCGATGAAGCATATGGGGTCATGAAGCCATTTGCAGCAAATAATAAAACAGGAAGAGTCGTGCATTCTCCTTTGTTTGTATTACAAAAAGTTCCATTTTTGGCAAACTATCCCAACTGAGACACCTAGCACCCCATTATTCATTGTGTTATTAGTTTCTGTGTATGCCGTAGTTCTTACGATGAAATTAAAATATTTTAATTAGTGGGATACATTTCTAAAGTTTTATTTATAGACGGCGAGTAAAAATTAAATGGCAAGTGTGGTAAAGAGACGAAAGAGGTCACAATCAGAGCCATAAATGAAGGGAGGGATTTGCTTTTGAAGAGGCATGTGATGTAAAAATATATACTCAAAAGATTTGGTTTCTTTCCATGCATTCCTTACTAGATTGTCTTTCTCACTTTCTCTTACCCAAATGAAAAACGTAACCATGTTTGTTTCGTTCCCCCAATCCCTCACAAAAAAGTATTCAAATAAAAAGGAAGAAAATCTTGCACATTCCTTCCAGTTTGATTCGGTTTCAGATCAGAGTCACCTTTTTGGAGTGGCTGAGGGTGTGCCATAATCTAACTGAACTAGGGAGTGAGACTAACTAGTAGTAGTAGATCACATGCAATCTGCTTTTGGGTCCCACCAAGAAACTACTCCTCCTCCTCTTCCCTTACCTTGCAATCTATTCTATTGTAGGGACCATCTCTCTAATTAAACCCCTTTCAAATGAATAATTCTTCCTCAATCAAAATGCTATTTAGTTTGCCTGCTTCCATTTCTTTTATTTCTAGTATTTTCAATTTTTAGAAATTTATGAAGAAAAAAAAAGATAGAGCCGAAAAAAGAAAATATATTTTTTACTCTTTTTTTTATAAAATTCTAAAAAAAAAAAACATTGAAACACTTTAGATTTTTTTAACTTTTTCTAACTACTTGACATGTATGATTGGACAACTTATATTTCTATCCATACTTCCATTATTTTTGACATGACAAAAACTTATAATTTGTAGTTTCAACTTTAAAATAGCAAAAGAAGTATATATGTTATCTCAATGGGATTTAAAATATCCAGTATATAAAATATTTTTTTTAGTATTTAATCTTTGAATATAGACAAACTAGATAATGTTCAGAATTACAGTAAGGGAAAGTATGAGGAGCCAATAGAATATTTATACAATGTGTACAATGGAGGTTTATGGAGTATTAGAGATATAACTATTAGTGTTACCTTTTCCCATCAACTAAAGCTTTTGGAATAAGTGGTATTATGACATGGTATTAGAGCGCTAGATCCGAAAGGTTAAGAGTTCGATTTTTAGTAAACCTCAAAATCAGTTTAATTTTTCGAGAAGATGTTTATTATTCCTAGTACTCGGATGATTATTCTAAATAGTATGGAAGATGTTCATTTTGTAACTCAATAACCTATTGTACACATTATACAAATAATCTATTGTCTCCTAGCGGGATCCTTATAGTAATGTTTTAAAATAGGATATATATTTGGTAACAAAACCAATATATATAAACTGATTGTGTTTGTATGTGAGCTTTTGCCAACAATTTCAAACATAAAGGTATTGTAGAAGCATTTGAGATTGCTGTCCAATTTATAATGGAAGAATATAATACAACTTTGGATCAATTTGTTTTCAAAACATATGAACTATACTTGATAAAGTGGTTACATACATAGTGTTTAATATGCTAAAATAAAGGAGTTTTTCCACTTTAATAATTAGAGAAAAATAGCAAATAATAAATATTGTAATAGAGTTATCTGGTTTTAAGTGTGGTGTTTAATTATATTATTTTTTTTATTTTGTGATGCTATATTAGTAGCTCTTTGATGACAATATCAAAAAAAAAATACTAACTTAACAAGATATAGGTGTGACTATATGTTATATGGTGTTTTTGGATATAATTTTGATTTTTATTGAACCTTTTTCTTTTACCTTTTGGTGGTCGAGAACGATATTAACTAATAGCGTGTATTAATAGGATCGGAAATGTATATTAATTTACTCTTTTTTACGTTATTATTAATGCATAAAAGAGTAATTATGTAAGATTAGTTGAGATAACATTCTTTAGTCTCATATGTATAGTCAATGATGGTCCTGAGCTTAAATAATAGGAATGGAAAAATATAATTCTTGCTTTAAGCTAAGGGTCAACGTCGATGACGATTTTACTCTTCTATCAACGTTATTTTGGTGGCAAGTGGTAACCCTCTCTATTTAGACAACTTTATTTGTCTATCAATAGTCGATACAATAAGCTATCTATATTATTATATAATCTAGAGGAAGCTGCACTTTTTCAAGACCAGAACAGATTTAGGTTTTGAAAGCCTCTTAATTTGATACCAGTGATTTCTCAAACTAAAATAGAGAAGCATACATACAATGCTAAATCTCATAGAGTTAGACAACCATGTGTTCTAAATAAGTATAGAAAATTAACTTTTATAGTTAATTAATATTAGTTAATTATTTTTTAATTTTAAAAGTTTTTAAATTTTGAAGAATTTAGAATTGATTATTTATAATTAAAATATAAAATTACGAACTTATGATTTAGAATCTAAAATTTAAAATAATAAAATAATTTAAAAAAATAATATTAACTAAAAAATAAGGGTTAATAATACTTAAATTCGTCCCTGAAAAATTACTCATTTTTCAAATTAGTTCTCAAACGATTTTTTTAGTCATCTTAGTCCCTAAAAGATAAAATGTAAGTCAAATTAGTCCTTCCGTAAGTTGAATGATGACGTATCACGTTAAATGCCACGTGGCATGATGACGTGTTATGTTAAGTGTCAGGTGTTACAAGATGATTGGTTGATGTGTCAGGTTAGTGACACGTGTGCCACGTGTCACTTGACATGTAAAAATATTTTTTATAATCAAAATAATCCTTGAAAATCCAGACGTAAGTCATTTTCATCCCTAAAATTTTAAAAATTAATCAAATTAGTTCTTATATAATTTTTTATAATATTAAATTTAAAATATTTTTTGATACTACTAATGTTAATATTATTTTTTAAACCTTAATAAACAAAATTCTCTTTACATAAAATAATAAAAATAATTAAATTTTTATAAAGTTATTTTGTCATTTGTATTTTAAAATTTTACATTTTCAAATTGTAATTTTTTATGTGAATTTTTTTATTTAAATGAGTTTATCAAATTATTGTTAATTATATATTTAAAAATTTAATATTTTAAATTTTACTAAATAATATAGTAATTATTTTAAATTTTAAATCTTTTAAATTTTTTAAAATTATAATTTTTATTATTGTTTAATTTATATAGTAAAACTCAATAATTGAAAAACTAATTTGTGGAATCACTTTTTGAATCTTAATATTATAATATAATTTTTTAAATATTTCATTTAAAACACAAGGAATTTTATTTTAATACAAAACATATCTATTTATATAATATACTAGTGTGGAGTAGCCTGCGTTATGTATAAGTATAATGTTTCCTATTTTATTTTATCTCATTGATTTGTGAAATTAAAAGAAAAATTATATAATCTATATCTCAAACATATGAAACATACAAAAATTGATTATGATCTTTGCACGTATAATAATAATAATAATAATAATAATAATAATAATAATAATAATAATAATAATAATAATAATAATAATAATAATAATAATAATAATTATTATTATTATTATTATTATTATTATTATTAAGAAACAAATTTTTAATATTTTGTAAAGTTTGGAATTGAAGCAAAATTTTTAGATTTTTTGAGTTTTGACTCTAAGTATCACTACCATTATATTCTATATGTAAGTAATGTTGTAATGAAAAAAATGTAGTAGAAAAAAAATAGTGGTATAACTTTGTTTAGGTTAACATACATAAATTTTAATTTTGAGCATATAACTTTGTTTAGGTTAACAAATACATACATTTCAATTATATATATATATATATATATATATATATATATATATATATATATTCCATCAAAATGTAATAATGTAAGAAAAATATTTTAGAATAGAAAAGAATAAGAGAGATTTTGAGAAAAATTAAAGGAGAGAGATAATTTTATTAAAAAATTTTTAAGAAGAAAATATATAATTACTAATTTTTCGTTTGTCAATTACATTTCTATTAAAATTAATAGTATCAAATAATATTTTAAATTTAATATTATGAAGAAAAAAATAAAAAAATTATATAAGAACTAGTTTGATTAATTTTTAAAATTTTAGGGATGAAAATGAATTATGTCTGGACTTCTAAGGACTATTTTGATTATAAAAAACTTTTTGACATATCAAGTGATACGTCAACCAATCATCTTGTGACACGTGGCACTTAATATGACACATCATCATCCAACTGACGGAAAGACTAATTTGACTTATATTTTATCTTTTAAGAATTAATATAATTAAAAAAATCATTTGAAAACTAATTTAAAAAATAAATGATCTTTCAAAGACGAATTTAAATATTAACCCAAAAAATTAATTTCCTAATTAATGTTACTCTTTTTATTTATAGATAGATAGATAAGTGCCTTTGCATAACTTCTTTCTCAAATAAACTTAAAGTGGTTAAGAGCAAATTAATAGCCCTACAGGGAATAAGCTCCATATATATAGAAAAGTCCAAAATTTTGGTAACAGATGGGTTGGAATGAATTGTTTTATAATTCAAATCATTCCTATTAAATCACTAAAATTATATATATTATAGTGCAAAAGCATATTTTTATTCATAAAAATTAATAAAAAAATTATTTTAATTTTTTTTAATTAAAACCTTCTGCATCTTTAATAAAAAGGTTGAATTGTAACTTTTTTAATGAAAAAAGAGTTGCTGAAACATTTTTAGTATATTAGAGATCGAAACTCTAAAATTATTATTTATATTTGAATATGACACTCATTAAACTCTAAAGTCCAAATACAAACAGTATATAAAACCCATAAAAATAATATCTGATTTTATTTATATTTAATTCCAAATCAAAAGTAAGAGTTTTGCTACTGTGTAGAAAGAAAATTCTTTCAACACATGTAAAAACCATATGTCGATCAATGATACAAATAACAGAAATAGCATACCAGTACATGAGAGAACAACAACATCAGTATAAAACCATAAAATTGGAGTTCTGCAATCAATTGGCCCCACATGTTTTTTACTTTATGTTTAATAATGTTCGTTAAATACTTAATTTCATTAGTGACTACAATTAAAAAAAGAATTTATATACGCATAAAAATACAAAAATACTTTTAAAAAAGTTATAAAGTTTTAAATAAATTCTACTATTTTATTTATTGCTAATAAAAAGCTACAAATAAAAATTAATATTTTTTTTTATCCCTTTTAATGATAACGAAATGTAAATTCTTTAAAACAATTATATTCTACCTAAACGATATAGTTATTATCAAATTCTTAATATATATATATATATATATATATATATATACTAAAAAATTTATTTTAATTTGGAGAAATAAAAATATACAAAAAATAAAAATATATTTATTATTATATTTTATAAATAAAAATATATAGCTTTTAATTAAGGCTGATAATATATACTCAGTTTGCAGGTATATAACTCTACTCAATTTGATCGAGTAGAATTGTCTATTCAATTTGCTACGAATAGGATAGAGTGCGGGTAGAATTTGCTTGTGGATAGGATCGAATACGGATTTAGAATATATCATATCCTATTCTACCAGCATTTTTAATATATTATATAATATATATTTAAAATTTAAAATTATATATTTAGTGAATAAATATTAAAATCACAACTTTCTTCTTGTAAAAAAACTCAAGATAATTACTAAGTTAATAATTTAAATTATTAATTTAATATATTTATTATTTAAAGAGTAATATTGTAAAAATTTAGAATTAGAAGAAGAGTGATGAGATATTTATCTTTATTTGTGTTATTTTAATTTTATTAAGAATTTGATGATTATGTTATTTATAATTTTATTTTAGATTTTAATTTAGATTTTATTATTTTTAATTTTAATTTAAACTTAATTTTTTATTTTCTATTTTATTAATATGTATAAAATATGGATTGATTGAATTTTATATTTATTTAAAAAAATTTATTTTCCTACAGGTAGGGTTAGGTAAGGTAGGGTTGAAAACTTTAAGATGCGAGTGAGTAAGGTTAAAGTTGAGTTTTTACAAAGTTTTCAACTTGTAGACGGGGTTAGGGTAGAGTTTGGATAGGATTAGGGTTGAGTCCAAATCCTATAGGACTGGCAAAGGATAAGATAGAGTAGGATTTGGATTCTACACTAATCCTATCCAAATTCTACCATAACCCTATCTGCGAGTTAAAAAATTTTTAAAGGAAAAACTATCAAAAATACCCATGAAGTTTACAGACGCTGACAAAAGTACCCATAAACTAAGGAGATTAACGCTGTACCCATGAAAGATGGATTCTATATAACAAAAGTATCCAAATCCTAAATTTTTGTTGATTTTTTAATAAAATTCCTAAACTACCCTACACTCAACCTCAACTCACTTTTGGGATAAGTACGATTTTGGTCCCTAACGTAGGGGCTAAAATTTTTTTTCGTCCCTCGCCTTTTTTTCGCTCCAAAATGGTTCCCAAGATTTCAGTTTATTTTAAAATAGTCTTTTTTACCAATTTTATTTTTTTATTACCAAATTATCCTTTATTAAAAAGATAATAAAATAAAATAAATATAAAATAAATATAAAATAAAAAAAGGAAAGAAAGGGAGAGACAGAATCGGGGGAGGAAAGAAAGGGGGGTGGGGGCGAGAGGGGGGGGAGGGAAAGGGAGAGAGCACCACCGCACCACTGCCACACCGCCATCCTGCCGCACCACCGCACCGCCGTCCTGCCGCACCGCCGATCCCGTCACTACCCGCTTCTTCGTCTTCTTCTTCTTCTTCTTCCACACCGCTGTAGCCGCTCCACGCCGCTCCTTTCTTCCTCAGCAAATACACAACGCTGCCGAGACGAGGGAGGAGGGAGAAAGAGAAGTAGGAGGGGGTGTTGTTTCGGGAAGAGGGGGAAGGGAAAAGGGGGAAGGGGGAAGGTCGCCACCGCAGCAGCTCCACACCACCGCAGCTGCTCCACGCCACTGCTCCTCCACGCCGCTCCTTTCATCCTCAACAAAAACACAGCGCCGCCGAGACGGGGTGTTGTTTCGGGAAGAGGGGAAGGGGAAAGGGGGAAGGGGGAAGGTCGCTGCCGCAGCAGCTCCACACCGCCGCAGTCGCCGTTCACTGCTGCAGCCCCTCCTCTCCACCACCACCGCAACACTTTTCCTCTGTTTTAATTTTTTATTCCTTTTTCTTTAATTTTTCAGATTCAAATAATTTCATTGTTGTTGTTGTTGATGATGTTTCTGGTTGTTTCTGTTTATTCTTTTTATTTCATTGTTGTTGTTGATGCTTTGGTTGCTTCTGCTTCTGCCTGTTTTTGCTTCTGCCTACGTTTGCGCTTTTGCTTCTGTTTCTGGTTGAGGAAGAAGAGGGGAGGGAGGTTTGCACTTCTGCTTTTGGTTGAGGAACTGGTTGAGGAAGAAGAGGGGAGGGAGGGGTATTTTTGTCCGAAGGACCATTTTAAAACAAACTGAAACCTTGGAGACCATTTTGGAGCAAAAAAAAGGCGAGGGACTAAAACAATTTCCAGCCCCTACGTTGGAGACCAAAATCATACTTATCTCACTCATTTTTTCAACCTTTCATAACCTAATCTGCACCAACTCTTGCCATGGAGTCCGAAACTACTCCTACAACAAACCAGACCGAAATCAATGGTGGTGGTGGAGGATCGGACCTCAACCGATTCACTCATAAGTTTACAATCCATACACAAACTAAATCAATCAAACACCAAAAAATACTCAACATATAAAAAATTTTAAATTCATTCATCCAATTTCAATTCACTTTAATAAAACTAGAAGTAGAAACAGCCATCAACCATAAAAAACCAACAAATCCATTCATCAAATTTGAAATTTATTTCAGCAAAAATCAGAAGTAGAAGTAGCCATAAACCTGATCTTCTGTAAATCAATCTCAGCCTTCATAAAAAATAGAAGCAGATTTAAAAAAAATAGAACAATATCATTTTAGTAGTAACTAAATCAATTTCTGAAAAGAAGAAAAATGAAATAAAAAATGTTTAAAAAAAAAAGAAATACCTTTTCTTCGCTGGCTGTAACATCGTCAATGGCAGAACCTCCATCCACAGCGCCACCGCCCTTTTTTCTTTGATTTCTCTTTACCGAACCCTCTTCCTGCATGCAAGAGCACCATGACCCCTCTCTCTTCTCAGGCGTGCAACGATGGTATTCTCCTCTGCTGGGTCAGGCGCGCCACGATGACGTTCTCCTCGGCTACAACAGGTGTGCCACGGCGATATTCTCCTCGGGTTGGGTCACAGGCGCGCGATGAAGGTGTTGTAGTCACCTTAAGAGTGAAAGAGAGAAGATTCTGTGAGAATTTTTGAGAGAGGGATAAGTGAGGAAAGAGAAAGAAGTGAGAAGAGAGGGAGTGACGGTAGAATGGGGTAAGGGTGGGGTAGTTTGGGAATTTTATTAAAAAATCAACAAAAATTTAGGATTTGGATACTTTTGTCATACGGAATCCATCTTTCATGGGTACAGCGTTAATTTCCTTAATTTATGGGTACTTTTGTCAGTGTTCATAAACTTCATGGGTACTTTTGGTAGTTTTTCCTTTTTTAAAAACTCAACTTTAACCTTACCTGCGTCCTAAAGTTTTTAACCTTACCTTATCTAACCTTACCTGTAGGAAAATAAAAAATTTTCAAGCAAATATAAAAATCAATCATTTTATATTTCATACATATTAATAAAATAGAAAATAAAAAATTAAGTTTAAATTAAAATTAAAAATAATAAAATTTAAAAAAATCTAAAATAAAATTATAAATAACATAATCATCAAATTCTTAATAAAATTAAAATAACACAAATAAAAATAAATATCTCATCACTCTTCTTCTAATTCTAAGTTCTTACAACATTACTCTTTAAATAATAAATATATTAAATTAATAATTTAAATTATTAACTTAGTGATTATCTTGAGTTTTTACAAGAAAAAAGTTATGGCTTTAATATTTATTCACTACATATATAATTTATAAATTTTAAATATATATTATATAATATATTAAGAATGCTAGTAGAATAGAATAGGGTATACTCTAAAGTCGCATTCGATCATATCCACAAGTAAACTCTACTCGCACTCTATTATATTCGCAGCAAATCGGATAGACAACTCTACCCAATCAAATTGGGTAGGATTATGTACCCACAAATAAAGTACATATTATCAGTCTTAATTAAAATGTTATATATTTTTATTTATAAAATATGAAAATAAGTATATTTTTATTTCTCTAAAATAAAATGTTTAGTATATATATATATATATATATATATATATATATATTAAGAATTTGATAATAAGTATATCGTTTATGTAGAATATAATTATTTTAAAAAAATTTATATTTCGTTATCATTAGCAGGATAAAAAAAATTATTAATTATTATTTGTAGCTTTTTATTAGCAATAAATAAAATAGTGGAATTTATTTAAAATTTTATAACTTTTTAAATTTTTTTTTGTATTTTTATGCATATATAAATTCTCTTTTTAATTATAGTTACTAGTAAATTTAAGTATTTAACAAACATTATTAGACATAAAGTAAAAAATATGTGAGTCCCATACTGACACTGCTGTTCTATCATGCATTGGTATGTTATTTTCGCTACTTATATCATTGTTCGACACGTGATTTCTACATGTGTTGAAAGAATTTTCTTTCTATGACTTATTCAATTTACCATTTATAACAATAAGTGAGATCACCGTTGTATAAGTCATTTAATTTGAAATAGTATAATTTGTTATTATAATTAATATATGTATTGCCCACAAACAAATTAGGAAATTAAATAATTTCCTAACAATCTTCCACTTGAACTATACATATATTCTTTTTTGAAATAATCACAACTTGTAAACTTTATCCGTACATCTGAATGTTATTTCCCTTGTTACTTTAGCAATCTGATCCATCTCATATATTAGATATGGAATCACCGTAACTTTTGTCATATTAATGTTGCGACTGAACCACAATAATCACCATCCTAATATACTTAACGACATAGATCAAATTTGAATGAGTAATATGAAAATTACATGCCAAGTGATCTCATGTATGTCTATTTTCAGTTAGTCCAACTTTAAAATTTTATTGAGATCAAACATAAAATAAATATTGCAAAATAAACATTTCACATAATATGAAATAAACCATCAACTTAATTCTGCAGAAAGATAATTCAATATCTGGCATAGGACATATAGCATAAAATAAACTCCCACTAAACCAAGGCATCACATGTATTGACACCTATCCGAACAATGTACTCATGAAAGACTTTAGGGATCAATCCCTTAATTAATGGGTATACTAGCATATACTCAGTACTTATATGTTCTATGAAAATCTGTTTTTCTTGAACTTTCTCTTTGACAACTAAGAACTTGATGTCTACATGCTTTGATTTTGTCGAGCTCTTGTTGTTGGAACATAGTATTGCTGACTTATTATCACAAAATATTTTTAATGGTCTTTCAATATCATCTACTATATGAAATTCAGTGACAAAATTTTGCAATCATATGCGATGTTTTGATGCCTCAAAGTAAGCAACATACTCAGTCTCCATTGTTAAAGAAGCTACAAGAGTCTGTTTGTTAAACTTTTATGCAATAGCTCCTCTAGCCAACATGAAAACACAACCTGAAGTAGAGCGTCTACTATTTTGGCATCCCGCAAAATCGGAATCAAAGTACCCAATGATCTCCAAATTTTTTTATCTCTGATAAGTAAGCATGTAATCATTTGTTCTCTTCAGATAGCGCATTACGCGTTTAACGGTTATCCAATGATCCATACTCGAATTGCTCAAGTATCTACCCAACACTCCCACTATGAATGATATATCGAGATGTGTGCAGACTTGAGTATACATTAAGCTCCCTAGTACTTATGCATAAGGTTTATCATGCATTACCGTCCTCTCAAGATCAGTTTTGGAGCATTGCTTGAGACTAAACTTGTCTCTTTTAGCTACGAGTGTATCCATTAGTCTACAACTTTTCATGCCATATCTACTTAAAATTTTTTCGATATAGTTCTTTTGTGATAATCCAAGAATACCTTGAGAGCGATCTCTTAGTATCTCGATTCCTAATACAAAAGAGACATCATCAATATCTTTCATTTCGAATTTGTTCGATAGAAATTTCTTAATTTCACGTAACAAGCATATATCGTTACAAGCAAGTAGAATGTCATCAACATATAAGACAAAAAATATGTATTTTCTCCCATTTAACTTGCGGTATACACATTCATCTATAATATTTACCTCAAAATTATATGAGGTAATGACTTGATGAAACTTGTGCTACTATTGACGGAAAGTTTGTTTGAAACTATAGATGAATTTTTTTAACTCACAAACAATATATTTTGAATCACTTGATACAAAATTTCTCTAGTTGTACCACATACATCATTTTATCAATGTCACCATTAAAAAATGTTGTCCTTACATCCATCTGATATAGCTCTAAGTCAAAATGAGTTACTGGTGCCATTATAGTTCTAAAAGAGTCTTTCAATGATACCGGAGAAAAAGTCTCTTTATAGTCTATGCCTTCCTTTTGAGTAAAGCCTTTAGCGACTAGACGAGGTTTATATCTCTTGACATTATCCTTAGAATCCTTTTGGTTTTAAATCTCCATTTACAACCAATTGGTTTCACACCTTCAGGTAATTTTATGAGGTCCCAAACGTCATTGTTTTTCATAGACTTCATCTCTTCTTTCATGGCATTAATACACTTTTCAGAGTTAGAACTTTGCATGGCTTGAAAAAAAATGATTGGGTCATTTTCTGTCAAATCAATGTCATTTTCATATTCTTAGAGATAGACTATATATTCATGCCAAATTGTATTTCTCCTTTCTCTGTTGGATCTTTTTAATGGCACTTCTTGAGGTTGTTGAGTTTGCTGTATGGGTTGAAATTAAGGAGAATTCTCATTATTCTCCTGTACTATAACCGTATCTTGAGCAACAATAATATTCTCATTATTCTCTTGTACTGTAACTGGATCTACAGTAACATTCTAATTGTACTCTTGTACTATAACTACATCTTGAACAATAATAGGTAAAAAGACCTGATCATTATTAGTTAAAGAATCCTCATAAAAAACAACATTCCTAAAATTTTCTTCCCTCCCAAACTCAACATCCTCCAAAAATCTCATATTTCTCGTTGCAAAAATAGACCTTAATATAGGATTGTAAAATTTGTACCCTTGTGAACGCTCAACATAACCAACAAAGTAGCAACTAATTGTTCTCGAGTCCAATTTTCTTTCATGCGGCCTATAAGATCGCACCTCAACTGGACATCCCCAAATATGCAAATGCTTTATATTGGGTCATTTTCTAGTCCAAATTTCATAAGGAGTTTTGTTGACTGCTTTGCTTGACACCCTATTAAGGATGTACATTGCGGTCTTTAAGACTTTTTTCCAAATGATTAAGGTAAGGAAGAATGACTAATCATACTTCTCACCATGTCTTTAAACATGCAACAAAAATAAAACACGCTTGTAATATATGTGTGTGTGTGTGTGTGTGTGTGTGTGTGTGTGTGTGTGTGTGTGTGTGTGTGTGTGTGTGTGTGTGTGTGTGTGTGTGTGTGTGTGTGTGTGTGTGTGTGTGTGTGTGTGTGTGTGTGTGTGTGTGTGTGTGTGTGTGTGTGTGTGTGTGGGTGTGTGTGTGTGTGTGTGTGTGTGTGTGTGTGTGTGTGTGTGTGTGTGTGTGTGTGTGTGTGTGTGTGTGTGTGTGTGTGTGTGTGTGTGTGTGTGTGTGTGTGTGTGTGTGTGTGTGTGTGTGTGTGTGTGTGTGTGTGTGTGTGTGTGGATTCTAATGGGGCCTATGGCCTAAACGACAATTCTTTTGGAAAACTTTATCCCTCTCTCATTCGCACAAGTAAACGGTACCACCATGGCCAGAATTTCTTCAAACCACCTAATTCATTTTTTCAAATTTTGTCCATGCTTAGTCAAAACGTCAACATGTTAGTTTGTCTCTTTGAAAACATGCCGAATTATCACCCTGTGTGGTCTAGTAGTCATAAGCTCTTTTATGGAACGCACCAACGAAACTCCCACATGCTTTTCTACCACTACACTTTGGAAAAGATTAACAACGCAGCTAGAATCAAACTCCACTACAAGATAGGGGATGCTTATTTCCACCACTAATTTCATACCCACAAAGAATCCCTAAACTTTTATTACTGTAATTGAACACTTCCCAATGTTCATACTAAATCCGGCAAGAAACCTTCCTCTGGAGTCACGGATGATGCCGCCACTAGCTCCTCTGCTACCCGGTTGAAAGACAGAGCCATCAACATTTAAATTGGCCCAGCCTTCTTCAGGTGGTTCCCACCCGATCTCCAAGGTCCTGGTAAGTTTGAGAATTCTGTTACTCTGTTCAGTGATGCTGAGAATGTAATTGTAGTTTGCTGTTAGAACTGTAACCATATGTTGAATTTGGGCTTGTTGTTCTGATGATTGAAAACAAGCTCATTCCTGCATCTCTAGGTTGTGTTGTAGGTAGTAATAAAGATGATGGTCTATAGGGTACCCTTAGTAAATTTTAAAAGATTGTTCTCCAGCCATTTTAGTGGACTTGGTTGAAGAAGTCAGGCTTTAAGTTACTATTGACAATACTATTCCAGACCTTGCGGATGAAAGGACAGTCACACAACATATGGAGCAGAGTCTTATCATCATTTTGGCATCTTGGGCAGCTTCCATCCTCGGTAAGGCCTCTCTTCTTTCTCTTGAAATTTGTCATTAGAGCATCATGAGTAATCAACCAACTAAAAGACTTGAGTCTTGTTGGAGTTTTATTTTCCAAATATGTTTATAGAGTCTGTTGTCCTCTCCCCTGTCATTGTAAAATGTTTCATAGGCTGATTTGATAGAAAAATTACCATTCAGATTAGCTAGCCAGCTGATGAAATCATCTCCAACATAGAGGTTAGGCGCTTTAATAGTATGAATAATATCTTTAACTTCCTCAGGTAGAACCAGGTTTAGCACTTCCCAATCCCACTTGCCATCTTCCGTTACATAATCTGATACTTTCTCATTTAGCTTATTTTCATCTAACTTAATCAGAGATACCTCCAAAAGTTCTGTAAAACCTGGAACCCATTGTTCTTTTCAAAAGGAAGCCATAATTCCATTTCCTAGCTTCCAAATAATGTTACTTTTAAATTTTTCTCAGACTTTAGTAATCGCGAGCCATGCATTAGAATTATTTGATCTGTGTTGAATATTAGGCATGGTACCTTCGCCACAACCATACGTTGCCTGCATATTCTTGACGCAGAGCGCTTCTCTATTGTGGATGAGGCCCCAAGCAAGCTTAACTAGAAATAGAAAATTAGAATCTTGTGCCTTTCGAATGCCTAACCCACCCTTCTCTTTCGGATTACACACGTTGTCCCAACTAAGAAGATGTATTTTTCTTTTTTCATTACTGCTTTTTCATAAGAAATTTCTACAAATTTTGTCTATCTTATTGCACACTACTATTAGAATCTTCAAGGTTTGTATGCAGTAGCTAGGAATAGTTAATAACACTGATTGTACAAGTGTGCACCTCCCGACTAAGAAGAGAGTCTTTCTTTTCCAACTAGATAACTTGCTTTGCATCTTGTCAATAACAAATTAAAAATATTGTTGATGGCATCTTTCATGAATGAGAGAGACTCCCAAATATTTTTTCAAGTTAGCTGTGAGGTTGATTACTAAGTCTTTCCTCAACATTTATCTCATGGTATGATTAACATTATTAGAGAAATACACACAAGACTTGCCAAGGTTAATTTTTTGTCCCGAACTCTCACAAAAATGATTTAGAGCCTTCTTGATAATCTGAACCTGTTTTCTATCCACTTTTGCAAAGAGAACTAGGTCATCTGAAAAATAGAGATGAAAAATTTTAGGCCCTCCTTTTGATAGAGTTATAGGTTCCCATTTCTTATCATGGACTAATTTATTTATCAAACGGGATAAACGTTCAATGCACAAAACAAAGAGGTACGAGAAAAGATGATTTTCCTGTCTGATTCCTCTATTTGGGGAGAAGCTTTCTGATGGAAAGTCATTCCATACAAGATTCATAGATGTTGTCAATATACAAAAGCTAATAACACTTCGAATTTGATCCGAGATCCCTGCATCTTTGAGGGAGTCCATCACAAAGAGCTAATTAAGTCTGTCATAGGCCTTTTCTGGATCTATTTTAATTGCCATCAAACCTTTTTTATATTTTTTATTCCTCATGGTATGAACCACCTCTTGTGCTATTAAGATATTATCTACACTAACTCTATCAGACACAAAACTTGACTGAGTATTAGAGATAAGAGAAGGCATATATTATTTTAATCTAAATGCAATGAGTTTAGTCACAATTTTATAGCAAAAATAACAGAAACTAATAGGTCTAAAATGTCCAAAATTTTTCGGTGAGGGAATTTTGGGAATAATAGCTATTAGAGTCTTGTTCACTTCTGTTGTGTTGTGAGGCTGATTAAAAACTTCTTTCACCCAAGTCGTAAGTGAATTTGCCACCACATCCAGGCTTATTGATAGAATTTGGCTGCGAGACCATTGCTTCCCAGAGCCTTCCAGCTTCCCATAGAAAAAATTACATCCTTAATCTTTTCGTTTGATACCTCTTTAGCCATATCCAGATACTCTATATCCTGTAACATAGGAAATTGATTAGAAACAACAAAGTCATTATAATCAGATTCCGAACAATAGAGATTCTTAAAAAAATTAACACCCCAAACTTTATGAGTGTCCACATTGTCCACCCATTTGCCTTCCTCACTCTTTAAGACTGTGATTTTGTTTCTCTTACATCTTCTATTTGCCTTAAAGTAAAAATATTTTGAATTTTTATTACCGAATTTAACAGTATCATATCTAGACATCTGTTGCCAAAAAGTCTCCTCTTGAATTGCTATTATCCCATATTCTTTTCACAAATCTTTTTAGAGTTTATCCAAAAAGGGATTATTGTTGAAAGAGTTCTTTTTGTTGATCCCTTCAAACCTTAGAAAAATGCGTTATTTTTTCTTGAAAATATGCCTAAAAACTTCTTTTTTCAAGTCTTAGCTGTGTTGATAAAGTTGCTAATATTCTGTAACAAGCTATTTTGTTCCAGCCAACTACTTTTAATCATATTATTATAATTTTCATGCATAACCCAAGGGGTAGGAAATATGAAAGTCTTAAGTTCTTCCCTTTGAGTTAATTGAAAATCCAGCAAAATGGGAAAATAATCGGACTTTAGTTTGGATAAATGTTTGACACAAACATATGAGAAAATATTAGAAAAGTCAAAATTGCTAATGAAACAATCTAATCTTCTCTTTGTAGTCTTCCTTTGTCAAGTAAAAAGGGGTGCAGGGACAAAATTTTTTCTCTAGGGCTTTTTGACAATCATATAAACTTTTCTCATTTCCATCACCCCCAGATTTTCTGTTGCAATCAGATCTTTCCTAACATGATTTCCTTTATTCACTGATGCTAGCTGGCCTTGGACTGCGGCGGCATTTTTCCCTTTACGGTGGTTCTATTTTTCAGTAGCTGCTTGAGATTGTTGTCTATCATTTATTTCCTTTATCTTCTTTGGACATCCATCATATTTATGTCCATATCTACCACAGTTGAAACATATTAGATGAAGACTATTGTATTCTAGCCTGAATTCTTTCCCCAAGGCTGAGAAAGATGACACCAGCTTTTTTCTTAAGTCAATTTTTACACAAATGCGTGCAAATTTATCTCTTGAGTAAATAGACATGTGTTCATCTACTTTGAGCATGGTTCCAATAGATTTTTAAACCTTCCATAAGAAATATCTATTATATAATTCGACTGGAAGATTGGGAATCTTGATCCAAACAACAACCTTTTTAACCTCATTCTCTTGGAGTATGAATAAAGGCCACCACTTTTGAACGAAGAGGTAATGATCAGAAATCATCTAGGGACCCTCAAACAAAGCATGTGAATCATCCTCTTGGCTAGAGAATCACACTAGGAAGTACCCTCCGACAAGGTTCATCACACGAACTGCTTCCTTCTTTGTCCATCTCGGGTTTATCCACCGTTCCATAGTCTATAAATTCAGACTCTTTTCTAAGGGTTTAACGATGAATGCTTGCTTCCACGGCCTGCACCATTCATCATATTCTTCCAAAGACACTTCTATAACAAGATTTAGATTGAAAAGAGTCTGTGATTCCTCCATATGTTCCATCGGATCCTCATTGGAGATGTAGTCTTCTGTGACCATCTCGATGATTTCATATAGATTCAGCTTTCCAAACCTGTCATTCATCAGTCTATCCTTGTAGGAAAGCTTGGAACCTATGGATGCACTATTGATAAGGGTAACAACATTTTCCAGCGAATTTTTTAACTCTTTAATATTCTCTAACTTTTCTCCTTCCTGTATGATCTTCATATATTCTTCTACTTGATCTTCTCCATCCATCTTGACTTTTTTTATGTTCTTCGTCACTAGATCTTCCTCTTCTAGTGATTGTTTATCAATTTCAACGATAGCGGCTAATGGGTTCATTCAAAAAAAAAAAAAGGAGTAGCTTTAGAAATATTATTGTTATGATCTAATCATAGTTACGTTTCATATATATATATATATATATATATATATATATTAACTTATAGTAAAAAATAAAAATGAATATTTTCATTGATTAAATTATGAATGATTCTGATATCACTTGTTGTATTAAATTATTTTATAATTCAAATCATTCATATTGAATCACTAAAATTATATATATCATAGTATGGAAGCGTACCTTTACTCATAAAAATTAAAGATTAGAAATTAATGAAAAAGTTGTCTCTCAGTCTTCCTCAATCAAAATCTTCTGTATCCCTAATAGGGTGGCTGATGAATTGCAATTTCTCTGATGAAAAAATAGTTGTTGAAGCGACTTTGGTATGTTGGGGACCGAAATCCTGAAGTCACTGTTTATATTTGAGTATGGCACCCATTAAATCCTAAAGTCCAAATAAAATTAGTATTTAAAACCCATAAAGATAATATATGGTTTTATTTTCATTTAATTCCAAATCAAAAGTAATTTTACCTTATTTAATTTAGCATTTATAACAATAAATAAGATCATTATTATATAAGTCATTTAATTTGAAATAGCATAATTTGTGATTATAATTAAGAATAAAACTCTACATCCAAGCAAAATTCTTATCCAAGTCTATCCAAGTCGCTGTAACAACTTTTCAAATTACGCGCTCTCTCCTTCTCATTCTCTGTTTCTTCCTCCTCCTCCTCCTCCTAAAGTTGCACACATAGGTTTTTCTTCTTTCCTTCTTGTTTTTCTCCTTTTAGAGATTATCAATTCAATTCAATTCAATTCAGAACACTTGTATCCATTTAATTCAAAACAATTCAATTCAATTCATAATGAATTAAACATGTTATTACGGTGAAACAATTGTATAATACTAAATGAATGGAATATTATCCATTATATAAAATCAAATTCAAAATAGCTTTTTGCATAATGAACCGAACATGTTATTAAGGTGAAACAATTGTATAGTACTAAATGAACGGAACGTTATCCATTATATAAAATCAAATTCAAAACAGCTTTCTGCATAATGAACCGAACACGTCATTCAGGTGAAACAATTGTATAGTACTAAATGAACGGAACATTATCCATTATATAAAATCAAATTCAAAACAGCTTTCTGCATAATGAACCGAACACGTCATTAAGGTGAAACAATTGTATAATACTAAATGAATAGAATACTATCCATTATATAAAATCAAATTCAAAACACTTGTGTCTACAATTTAGAGATTATCAATTCAATTCAATTCAATTCAGAACACCTGTGTCCATTCAATTTAAATCAATTCAAATTAGCAATTGCATTCCATTCAATTCGATTGAAAAAAATAATCCATTAGCAAAATGTTAGTGTTGTTAGTGATGACAATAACAAAAGAGGAGAAGAAGAAGAAGAAGAATAGGAGGAAGATGAGAAGCATAAGAAGAATCTGCGTGCGCGAAGAAGAAGAAGAAGAAGGAGGAGGAGGAGGAAGATGGGGAGGAGAAGGTATGCGTGAATTTGAAAGAAGAAGAAGAGCACGTATGCGTGTATTTGAAGAAGAAGCACAGGAGAGAAGAAGAAGAAAAAACGCGTGTAACGACGCTCTTTTAATGAGTGGTTTTTGTTGATGTTACGTTGGACCTACTTGGATAAACTTGGATGAAAAAAAATACTTGAATGTATAGTAATACCCTATAATTAATATATATATTGTCCACAAATAAATTAAAAAAATTAAATAATTTATTAACAAGATAGACTAGTGGTTAAATGAGAAAATTAAAGTATGCCTAACATCACCCATATAAATTTTAACTCAAAATTTTCAAATTATTAGTCAATTTCTAACCAATAATGCATAGCGTTAATTGTGATATATGAAATTCTAACATATATACTTTATTGTAGCATGTGTTTTAAAAATTGTATGAAACTACTTTTTTTAAATCTTAAATTAATAAAAGAACACAAATAATTAATTGATTATATCTCTAGTACAATTTTTTTTAATTTGTTTAAATTTTCATTCATTCATATAAAAATTCTGATAATATATTATAAAATTAATTTTTTATTCAAACAATAAAAAAAAATAAAAAATATAAATAATTATATTTTTAACACGAAATTCTTTCAAATCTACTGTTGCTTGGATGCATGTGATGCACCATTCATTAGCTAGGTATATATATAGATGTGACTAAATTAATTGATAGCTTATTAGACTACTGGTCCACGTATATACAGTGGTATGCACATAATTGTCCTTAATAGATAGCTAGGGATGCAGTATATATATATATATATATATATATATATATATATATATATATATATATATATATATATATATATATATATATATATATATATATATATATATAGTTAGTGGGAAATGTTTTTGTTTAAGAAAAATAGTTGTACACAATAATTGATTAATGCATGTCATAAGAAGATATAGTAGTAATAAGTTAACCGCATACTTGTTACCGATGCACGCATTCAAAATTGAAATAAAAGCTAAAGAGTTAAGAGAAATTGAATTTAATATGAAGTATTTGCAGAAAATTGAAGATCATAAATTCCATTCTCTCAAAACTTGTACGAAATGAGGTGAATTGAATCACAAGTCTGGAAAGAGAAATTGACAAGTCAAGAGAGTGTGATGAAGGAATTTTTCTTGACCGTAGGGTTGCTATCTAAAAGAAGACAAATAGAGCAAAGGCTTTCCATCTCTGCGAGTCTTATAACCGAGAAAGTGGCCTTTCTTCTTATTTGTCTTCTCTACCTAGCCATCAAGCTATAGCAACTACAGACAATTTCATTTCTGATCACTTCTTCACACATTAAATAATTAGGGTTTTTCACACTCATACTATACCCTTCAAATCCATATAAAATATATAAAAAAAGACTTAGGAGAATTAATTGATTTTCTAAAAAAGAAAATAGTTAAATCGTTTTCGAATTCCAACTGTGTATAGTAGTACTATTTGGTTCACAATGTTAAGTTTCATAAACGTTCCATCAATTATTTAATGCCCTGTATGCAAAGCTTACCTAAAATTCAACGATTTTGAAAATTGCAGTAAATTACAACACATGCAAGGCTTGTTGTGGACGTAAGTACGTAACTATTTATGTGGGGGGCTTAGAAATCCCCACACTACTAATCAAGCTTAGAGGCTTTTTAATGGTATCATTGACTTGCACTGTTTTGTGCCTAATATAATTGATGAGTACTACTTGTATGTACTACTTGATGACCAATAATTATTATGGTTTTGCGGAGTGGAAGAGTTAATTTTCTTAGCTCTTCTTTTGGCAGACCACTTTATGAAGACTGATCATGTGGGGAGCAAAGAAAGTCGATGCCAATGTCACTTCAAGAACCATGCCTTTAGTCAAAAGACCAAAAACAACCCTTTAATTTCCATCATTCTCCTCACTTTCGAACACTGTTGCTAGCTCCTTGTCCCAAGAGGTCCTTGCATTAACGAGCCAAATGAATAATAAAATTATTTTGTTAATTTAGAAAATAAATATTTGGGTCAACGAAATAAACAAGTAGAGAGTGACGATAACCTGGCCCAATGTGTTGTTTAGAGGTAAAATGAAAAATGAGACCAACCCATACATAAAGTGGTTTGGTTTCCAAAAAGAACATACAACACATGACTTAAGGACTTTGTGTCCCATTCTTTTCTTGTGTGTTCCAGTTTCATTGTCCTATGCCCCACGACCTACAGAGTTATGAAACCCAGGTCATCAATCATGGTATATGTATATATGTGTGTGTGTAGTGCTTGTTCAGTGTTTGAAAGTCCCTGTTCAGTGTCCACACTCACACTGAATTCAGATTTGGTTGCACCTTGCACGCGTACGTACGCATACATCACACACATACATTTACATATGTTACTGCAATTTAAAGGGACAGAATCTGATCCTTTTAGATCAACAATTTGATTGGTATATATTGTTCCAAAAGTGTGTATATATAGTACTTATCAAATAATGTCTCAAATGATTTAATTAATTTCCCTCTAGGGTCTTTGTTAACTAGAATCCACAACGTGTCACCACACTGGTTCTTAATTTCCGACCCCTCCAATCATAAAAGTATGGTTATATTATATGTCTGTTCAAATGACTTGATTAAATGAAAAGAACACATTAGATATCTATATTTATTAATTTAAATTGCTGTGACCGGCCCTATGGAATTTTCATCATCAATTTTTGTAGTGGGCTTTGATTGGACAATGAGGTAATTAGTACCATCCATATCTACAATGGTGAAAGTGATGCACCGCCCAAAATAGTAAGTAACATTGCAACATCTCTATATCTTTTGCATGATTATTATTATTTAATAAGATTTGTATGCTCACTCGTCATAATGGCAATATGAAACTTCTTTATCTCTTTTCGCTTTCATTCTTTTACAGGCCCTGCTGCTTAACTACTTGATGATCGAGAACAATTCACACGAATAATTATTTTAAGGATAAATCAATGTTCAAATATGGAACAGTAAACAGATTATTTAAGCTCGCTAATTGCTTGATGGGACTGCATGGAGGATATTATATTATACATATATACATATAGGGCTAACTCGAAGAATCTGGCTAATAATAAGTTAATGACTGTCTAATCTCAATGATATTATGATATGGAACTGATGAACAATATGATCCAATTATTGGTCTTTTCCTGTGATTAACTTGCAACTTTCAAAGTTTGACCTATGATTTCGGGTTTCCAAGAAAGTTGCTATCAGTGTGTCCATGATCTATATCTAGCTGCATTACACTAATTAAGTAAAAACATTATTCACAGTAACCTCTGATGAGTGATGAGTATGACCCCAACACTATAGTCTTACATAGGTCTAGTTGATTATCAACACTAGGTCACAAGCTAAGCGCTTATTCTTAATTAATTATTAAAGTTTAGAAAATTAAAGAAAGATAATTAATTAATCAATTAATAAAGAGGCACGAAGAATCTGCAGCTCCTTTTAGTTGGAAACCAGTTCATCATCAATTAGGTTGTCACAATTCAAGAAACAGCATTCCTTCTTGTTATATATAGTCAACATGGTCTAAAAATTAAGTGTTTGTCAATTTGATTATTGAAAAGATTAAATACTTAAAATTAGTTCTTAAAAATACAATAATAAATTTTTTTGTATATATTATTTTTGCAATTAAAAAACCTTTTATCTTTTTTATTTCTTATACATCAAATAATACATATAACATTATTTTATATAGATGGAGTGGGCCATATGACCCTTGAAATCAATACTGCCCTCTCACTCACCACCTCTTTTTTATATATGCCCACTACTCTACGACTCATGGAATCCTGCAAAGTTTTTTTAACTCTTTCAAATTTAAAAGTAAAAGGCAAAAAGAGTAAAAGTTTGAGTATCGGACTTATAAGTTTAATCAAAACAATCAATATACAAAATACAAACCGTTTAATAGTTACACGGGAAACCGCATGGAATAGTAAAAACCTATTAAGACTAATAAAGGCATAAAGTCGTTAGCCTGGGAATCAACCTTATAAAACAAGTTAGAATCTAACAAGGGAGGTACACAGTTTTTTATGCATGAAACACTATCAAAAACTATTCACTCATTTAGCCATTGGAATATTTTTCCAAGTACCAACTCTAGTTTGTGTGAAGAAGGTATGAAATTGAAATGAATAAACATGTGTAGCTGAGGTTTTGGCTAGGGATGTCAATGGGGCGGGGGCAGGGGCAGGGGATGCCTCCCGGCTCCTGCTTCCGTCCCCGTCCCCAAAATTAATCCCCATCCTCGTCCCGATCCCGATCATGGGGGATAATTGTCCCCATCTCCGTTTTTCGCATTTTTCGTATTCCTTGTGGGGCTCATTCCCCATCTCCCTATATTTAATATTTATATGAACATTATAATAAAAAATATCAAAAAACCAAAAAACAAACTACAAAATACTATTACAAACACAGAAATATATCTTATCCAAGATGATAAGTCCAGAAACACAATATAGCAAATTATAGTCCATAAAATAAAATCTTAAAATATGTGTTCCTTCCTCTTGTGTTCGTTGAAGACGTGCTTCAATTGCTTGATCCTCATCATCTTGAGTTGGTTCTGTTTCATTATTATTTTCAACAGGAGTCGAGCTAAAACTATCCATCCTATATAGTAAGATTACTAAAACACCCCCTATGTTAGTAATAAAGTAAGAGTATTTAAGTAAGCTCCAAAATTCGAGAAATTATCGGAGATGGGGTGAGAATCCCCGCTCGGGTCCCCGCGCCTGTCTTAGAAAAATTTTGCTTCTCATCCCCATCCTTACGGAAAAAATTCTCCACCATTGTGGTCCCATTCGAGGCGGTCCCCGCTGAAATCCCCGCCTCCTGAGAATTTTTGACACCCCTAGTCTTGGCGTAATGGTAATTTATTTGCCTCTTGAGTTCGAAATTTGGTTGAGACCAAATGATAAATAGAAAATTCTTAAAAGTGTTGTGTTATATAATGTGAAGACCGTTCGACTCATCTGAAAAAAAAAATAAATCATACGATAATATGTGAATTACTAAAAAAACATTTGTTCTTGCATGTTTGGGGTGGGAGGAGGATCACATCAATTAATATAATGGATATATTGCGTTTGGATGCAATATTAAAAGCACTAATTATTATTATTGTTGCATTTAATGAAGATTTGATCACGTGGGTAGAGCAAGTTGTGCATGTGTGCGTTTTTCGCTTTTTGGTTTGGATTGAATGAAAAGACGGCCAACCCACCCATCACTGAACTAATATAATGTGCCATCGAAAGAGAAAGGTATACAAGAAGGAAAAGAATTAAGCAATGGTTGGTATTGAATTTCAGTGTTCACTCGGAACCCGAAAAGCACGATTAAGATTTAAGACACACATGCATAAGTGGTTGACATGTTTTTCAAACATAAAAAAAAAAGTAGTTGACATGGATATATAGTTAGTTAGTTGTCCATCATCTCCGCTTAGCTTCCCCAGCAAATTACACTCCTTTTCTCCCCCCGCTTTAATTTTGGAGAAAATGTTGACTTCTTAGTATGAACTAAGTAGAATCAACATATAATTTTTTTTTTACAGAAAATTTTTTTAAAGTAAATATTCTTTTCAGTTTCTAACTATTTACCAGGAGAACATAATATCTATGCACAATTTAAAAAATTTCGGTCCTTAATCATTTAAGTAATTAGTTTAAATAGATCTTAACACATCAACAGACTGTTTATAAAAGAATGTTTAGACTAATTATTTAAGTGATTAGAAATTGATTATGAATTTTTGAATTGAAAAAGACGTTTTGTCCTTCAAACAATAGTTAGAGATTAGAAAAGATATTTACTCCAAATTTTATTTATAAAAAAAGTTAAACGAAGCTTCCATTAAGAAGAAGAAATATTAGACTTAACTCTTAAAAAAAACATACATTCTCTATGTTCAACAATTAGTTGAGAGTGACTACAAATTTCTATTACAGAAAAATAAGGAAAATGTCGTCATTGTCTTGTTAGCTGAGATGGAAACATTAGCCTTCTAGGATTTAAAACTTTTTCGGAGAGAGCGAGAGCAAATATTTTTTTATGCTTAGCTGATTAGTAGCATTACAATTTTTCATTTATTAATTACGATATTGTAGAACTCACATGAAATAAATTCCATATTTCATTTAATAATAAATTAAAGTATATATATCAATTCAATATGCAAGTTAAGTATAAAAAAAGAAGTTAATTAACAAGTGTTAACATATGTTTCGATATAGTGAGTTTGTATTGAATAGTTAAATATTTGAAGCTGTTAATGCATCTATTGTGTATTTGATTAAAAAACCCTTAAAAACTTCTAATAAGAATGACTTTTGTTAACAAAACCGTAAAAGGAAAAAAGACACCTATTATTTTGGTTGTTATAGTGAGAGTAACAATTCTTCTGTTTCAGGTCCTTGATTATTGACAATCCTACAATCCCTCCCTTAAGGAAACCAAAGTTGCTCTTGTTCCAACCATACCCTACACATACTAATAATAATAAATAAGATATAAATAAATAAATAATAACTTTCCTCGGAATCCATCTTCCGTATTGTTTTTGGTCAGGGGACTTGGAAACCATCTTCCCTCGTCTTTAGTTTTGTATTTTTCCTCATGTGCCTTCATTAATTGATAATAATTATTCCATCGTCTTTTTTTTTTTGGACTGTTTCATCGTCTTATGAAAACAAAAATGATCCAAGGCCTAGGAGAAAGAATATTTGGGCCTTCAGAATAATCATAACCCGTCCGAATATCTAAATACATTTCGTATTGAACCGAAAAACGGGCCCATAACAATGGTCTCCTTCAACAGAAAAAATAACTCTTCTTAGTCTTCTTCTTCAACAAATTAATTAAATGATTTAATAGAATAATGAAAGAAAAGAAAAAGTCCTAACAGGAAGGGGGTAGAGTGAGATTTCTTTGTGTCGTCAAATTTTCCTACTCCGACTCTTTTGGATCATCAATGCATTCCAAGTTTCACGTTTGAACAGTTCTAAGTTTTTGTTTGTTGCCATTAGCATACATTTCTGTGTCCATGCACACACGAAAAGACAAGCATTCTCATGGTATGGCACTGTTCAAGTCACGGAACAGTAGGAGATCATCTTCATCTCCATCTTACGTATCCACCTTAACAATATTGGTTTTCATTGGACTATGCATCTTTGGCGTTTGGATGCTCAGCTCCAACTCCGTCGTCTCCCCTGATGACGAAACTTCCACCCGCACCGCCATTGATACTACCGACACCGAAACTGTCGCCGATGACATCGCTGATGACACAATAACAGAGGACAAAAAGGACAAGAGAGATACTGTAACTCCGGTTTTCGGTGACAACCCCGGCCATCTCCCTGAGGATGCCATCAAGTCCGGCGACCACAAACACGATGGACAAAGCCAACAGCACACTGCTGCCATTACTGACTCTCAGATATCCGAGGAAAGCTCCATAACGCAAAAGGAACAAGCTGCATCTGTAGTAAGTGAGGTAGCTTCAGAACATGCTACCACGAATGTGGAAGAGGTAACTAGCAAGGCCCTAGATGTTAAAATGGAGGAGGAGGAAGCAAATCGAGAGCAGTTGAAGGAAGAGAAGGGAGAGATGGGAAAGACGAGAGAGACAGATGGAGGCGAGGGAGCAAAGAAGAAGAAGAAAAAGAAGAAGAAAAAGGAGAAAGAGAAAGCATGGTCGACGCAGGCAGATGAGTCGAAGAGGCAGAAGGGAGAGTCAAAGGGCGGAGAGGGTAGCGAAGATCAGCTGACGTGGCAAGTGTGCAACACGACGGCAGGTGCGGACTACATACCGTGTTTGGATAACGAGAAGGCCATAAAGAGACTGCGCAGCACCAAGCACTTTGAGCACAGGGAAAGGCATTGCCCTGAGGATGCACCTACTTGCCTTGTTCCTCTTCCCCAAGGTTACAAGAAACCCGTGGAATGGCCTCACAGCAGGGAAAAGGTTACTTACTTTCTTTCACGCTTAATTTCATTCATTCATGCTCAGCACAAGTAATCATTACTGTCTTGTGTTGGAACAGATATGGTACCACAACGTGCCACACGTGAAGCTAGCGCAGGTGAAGGGGCACCAGAATTGGGTGAAGGTGTCGGGTGAATACTTAACATTCCCTGGAGGCGGAACCCAGTTCATTCATGGAGCCCTCCACTACATTGATTTTCTTCAGCAGGTAGGTGAATTACACTTTGATTTGTTAATGGTATGTTGAGCCAATGTGAATGTGGTTGTGTGTGTCAGGCTGAAGCTGGGATTGGATGGGGGAAGCATACTCGGGTGATATTGGATGTTGGATGTGGGGTTGGAAGTTTTGGAGGATACTTGTTCGAAAGAGATGTTATTGCCATGTCTTTGGCGCCAAAAGACGAACATGAAGCGCAAGTTCAGTTCGCCCTCGAGCGAGGGATACCCGCCATATCTGCTGTCATGGGTTCTCAGAGGCTCCCATTCCCTAGCCGTGCCTTTGATCTCCTGCATTGTGCGCGTTGTCGTGTACCTTGGCATGCTGACGGTATGTTCAATCATTTTCTTTCTTTCTTCATGCATGCATGCCTCACTTTCAAACTCTCTTTTCTAGGTGGTATGTTGCTCTTGGAATTGAATCGACTTCTGCGCCCAGGGGGTTATTTCGTGTGGTCTGCTACTCCTGTATACCAGAAGCTACCAGAAGATGTTCACATATGGGAGGGTAAGCTATGTATCTTGTGTGTCAACAAATTGCTGTTCATTTTATAGTAACTTACTTGTTATAAAATCTCTTATAGAAATGACTGCACTCACAAAGACCATGTGCTGGGAACTTGTCACTATCAACAAGGATGAACTAAACCGTGTTGGTGCTGCCTTTTTCCGCAAACCAACTTCCAATCAATGCTACGAGCAAAGAGAACAGAACCAACCTCCCTTGTGCAAGGATGATGATGATCCAAATGCTGCTTGGTACATGCATCAATGGACTATAATATAGTTTTACCATAAGTTTTAGTTCTTTTGTTCTGATCATAATTTCCTGAATGAGTTGTTATATTACCAGGTATGTACCTCTACAGGCTTGTATGCACAAGGTGCCTGTTAACAAGGCTGAGAGAGGAGCCAAATGGCCGGAAGCTTGGCCTGCTCGGTTGCACAAAACCCCATATTGGCTAAACGATTCGCAGACGGGGATCTATGGAAAACCGGCTTCTCAAGATTTTGCAGCGGACAATGATCGCTGGAAGAATGTTGTGGATGAGCTGAGTAATGCTGGTATAACTTGGTCTGGCGTGAGAAACATCATGGACATGCGAGCTGTTTATGGGGGGTAAAGATTCTTACTACTATATACATTTTCATTCATGTGAGATACATAATGTAAACACCGTGTGTGTGTGTGTGTGTGTGTGTGCAGATTTGCAGCAGCTTTGAAAGATCTCCCTGTTTGGGTATTCAATGTGGTGAACGTAGATGCACCAGACACACTTCCTATCATCTATGAGAGGGGTCTGTTTGGGATATACCATGACTGGTGTGAATCCTTTAGCACCTATCCACGAACTTATGATATTTTGCATGCAGATCATCTTTTCTCAAAGCTTAAGGAGAGGTATGGATGTTAATAGTGATCCTTCTTCATCCACACTAGAGGAATTGCAGTACATTGATCCAATTTTTTTTATTTTGGATCCACAGGTGCAAACTTGTTCCTGTCATGGCAGAGGTTGATAGAATACTCAGACCGGAGGGTAAATTGATTGTTCGTGATGAAGCTAGCACCATTGGAGAAATAGAGGCTTTGTTAAAATCCCTGCAGTGGGAAATAACCGTCTCCAAAAAACAAGAGGGTTTTCTCTGTGCAAAGAAAGGCCATTGGAGACCCGACAGTGTAGCTTCGTCCTGATGAGAGGAGAGAATTCAAATATAGTTTAATTTTAAGATGTTGGTAGACAAAGCTGTGCCATGGTATTGTCATGTGTTTGGAATCTCATATTCTTAAGTGTCCAGAAAAAGTATAATTGCTCATGGTAGCACATAACATACGACAGTGTTGTGACATACACCTATAGGCAAATTTAGACTTCTTTAGGTCAATATAGACTGTCTTGTAATTCTGTTCTATGCAAACATTCGATACAATTAATTCCAACTTTGTTAGACTATTTGTAGCAGAACGATTCGCCCAATGCGTGTGCCATATTTGAATCTGAGAGCCTTTTCTGTTTTAAATTTTTAATAGAAAGGAGGGTTCATATGACAATTCACTGTTTGACCTTTGCCTCCTTCTGAGGCTTCTGCTTTTTTTTTTCCCCGGCTGGAAACAATCTTGTCAAGATATGGATACAAAAAATGATAGAATATGGCTTACTAGTTGTTTCACCGAGTTCAATGATCCATGTCTATAATTTCCATTTTCCAGCTCCAGAAGGAGTATATCCATATTTTGTATCTTTATAATAAGCAATTAAACCAAGGAAATCAATTCGAGCTCCTCAACCTTTCCTATAGATATTATAGAATAGAATGACCCCACGAAATAACAAGACAGAGAATCTAACTATAATTTTGGCATTAACAATATGTCAAGTTGAACTGAGAAGTTTCTGCAATTCACCGCTCTGTGCTGCAGCTCTGAGATCTGTATTGCCATAAACAGCGAAAAAGTAGTAGTGACTAGTGAGTAACGAGACACCGAAAGAAAGAAGGATAATAATTCAAAATTGAATAGCTAGATATGATTGACATAACAAAAGCAGCAAGTTATTGGTAATAACTAACCATCTGATCCACCAATATGTTTTCCATTGACAAATACTTGTGGGACAGTGCTTCTACCAACCAAATCAAGAAGCACACTCTGAATTTGATACCCATCATCTACATTAAAAAAAACTGATTGTAACATAAGGCGGCAAATTGATAGAGACAGAATGAATTAATGAATGAATAGTAGAATACCTCGGAGATCAAGCTCGACCACAAAAGGGTGTTCGTTCAGATCAGCAAAGATGCGTTTGGCACGCAAACAATACCTAGCAACATGAAAATTGAAAATTGAGTCGGCGGAATCCCTAATCCCTAATAATAAAGAGATCGAGGAGAGAAGATGACGGACGGGCAATAGGATTTGGAGAAGATGGTGATGCGGTTGGAGTAGATAGCGTTCTGAACAAAGGCAGACACGGAATTCGACGCTTCCACTCCAGTGGGTCCCACCCTCACCCCTCTCCAGTTCCAATATAGAAAGATTAAGGACAACACAGACACCGTCGCAACCACCTTCATCCCCGACCTCCTCATCGTCTTTCCTCTTAGCTTCTTTCGCTTATTCCTCAATCCTCAAACCCACAATCGCACCTTTTTCTTCCGAATCCAGCGCCAATTGATTAATTGAATACTTGATACTAGTCGTCAATCGATTCACGTTTCGCTTTCCCAATAACCCCAACCCTAACCCTCTCTGAAATTTAGAATTTTTTCGGTTCTATTGTTAAAACTGAACTAACCTTTTCATGTCACCGTACGGACATAATTTATAACGAAAATTATTATGAATATAATTCTGATACATCGCGAATATAAAGTATTTTAAATTGATTTTGTATTAAAATTAATTCTATTATTATTTATGTTTTACCAGACTAATTATATAAAAAATATTAAAGAATAACTAAAATTTATTGATTTTTGTTGATAATTCGTTAATAATATTTAAAAGTGTGAGGTTTTTTTTGGAACAAGCGAGTTTAACATAACAAAATGGAGCCACAAAGTCTCAAATAATGTTTGAAACATCAAAATTCAACGAATTAAAACCTGAAAACTATTCCTAATGTTATTTTCGACATTACCATCAATAACAAAATGATTCAAACTACATCATTTTTTGTAACTGGTCAAATATTTGTAAAACACCTCTTCTACTTCGGCTTCTTTGTTATTAAAGATCCGTCCATTTCTCTCTAGCCACATATTTCAAATAACTACAAATAAACATATGAGCCACTTTTTACGCTCCTTTTTCCTGTTAACGACTCATGTCCAACTCTCAAAATGTTCTTTCAGTGAATCTGGAATAGACCACAGCCTCCCAAAGTCAAATATCCATTCACACCACACTTGTCAAGTAAAGTCACAACTAAGAAACAAGTGATAGATATGTTCGGCATCTTTTTTACACAATACACACATGTTATCACCGTGGCTAATAATTCCTGGCATATGCAATATTTCTATGGTATTCACTCTTCCTATCAAAACAAACCAGACAAATAACTCCACACGTGGCGAAATCAAACCTTTCCATAATATTTTGGTGAAATTATAGCTGGTGATGTTCTCCGAAAGTGTTTTTGACTGCAACACCTGCACAAAAGAGTTAGTTCAAAAAATACCTTTCTTGTCAAACTTCCATATAACTCTATCTTGCGTATTGATGTGTGAGCATCTTTCCTACCTTTTTCTAGTGAATTTACATTAAATTTGTTGAGTTTAATCAATAATTAATTATCTTTTGGCTACTATGGATGCTATTTTGAGTCGTGTATGATTCTGTTTATTTTAGGTAGCATTCGAATGGATTTGATGGAGTTTTGTAGCAGAAAAGGGAGAAAGCGAATGATGCTGTTAATCCTGACCTCCTTGCACTCAAACTGAAATAACTTGAGCTACAGAGGTCTAATTGAGGTGATTTCAGCAGCATTAGAAAGCTAACTTCCAGGGCTTTCCAACGATATATAATAGTGCACACTTCTTCAAAAAACTCTGCCCACTCCACATTGAACTTGGCCCCTGCCAAGTTTAGCGTGAACTTGAAAGCTTCCAGAGGAGACCACGCGTTACATCCTACACTGAACTTGGGAAAAGCCAAGTTCAGCGTGGATTCAAACCTATGCGCACAAGACTCCACTGTATCATCCACGCTGAACTTGAAAAAAGCCAAGTTCAGCGTGGACCTCAACATCTCCCGTGGTCCCCATTCACTCCAACAAAAGGCTACACGCAGAATTTAAATTATTTTGTTGATTAAACTTTTATTATTTTTATAATTAGGAAAAGATATTATTTAGTTTTTAGAAAATATATTTTACATTAATTAGGATTAGATATAAAAGGGAAAAGAATCAGCCATTCGGGCCCTCTCTTCTCTTACCGCATTCCGCACTTTACAGTTTACCTGAATGCAAGATTTTTCTCTCTGAACCATGAGCAACTAAACCTCCACTGTTAAGGTTAGGAGCTATGTCTATTGTATGGATTGATACTATTATTGTTCTATTTTAATTCATGTACTGATTTATGATTCAAGAATTATTTTCGTTCTTTATTTTATGAATTTGGGTGGAACGAAAGTATGACCCTTTTTCTAATTGAGTTCTTGTATAACTTGGAAAAGTTCTTTACTTGAACAACAACTTGAAAACATATTCTCCTAAATTTCTAATTATCTGGACTTAACGGGATACGTGACATATAATCCTCTTATATTTGGGTAATTAGGATTTGTGTGGCATATAAACTAGAATTAATCTTCATCCTCTAATTGGAATTAAGTGACCAAGGAATTGGCAGTTGATGAATTTTAGAGGAGACAAAAAAGGTCTAAGGAATTAGGGTTTAGTCACATATAGTTTGCCATGAATTAAATCTTGCGTGATTAAAATAGTTAATAAGAAATGTCAATAAGAAAAATAGATATCTCTAAAGTCTTAACTGTTTCTCCATATATTATTCATACCAATTTACTGCTTGCTTTCTACTATTTTAAATTTACTGTTAATGGTTTTGAACACTCAAACACTATTTTCTGTCAGTCTAACTAAGTAAATCACTTAACCATTGTTGCTTAGTCCATCAATCCTCGTGGGATCGACCCTCACTCACCTGAGGTATTACTTGGTACGACTCGATGCACTTGCCGGTTAGTTTGTGGTTATAAATTCTGCACCAAGTTTTTGGCGCTGTTGTCGGAAATTGACTGTGATTAACAACTATTCGTTGTTTGATTGCTTAGATTAAATAATTTTTTTATTATATTTTTTTATTATTATTAATTTTTATTTTACATTTCTTTTTTTACGTTATTTGTTTTTTTTCTTTTTTTTTTCTTTACGTTATTTTTTCCGTTTTTCCTTTTTTGTTTACTTCCCTTCCCCCCTCCCCTTTTATACAGTATCCCTTTTTTATTTTACTTTTATTATTAAAAAAAATATAAAAAAATAAAATAAAATAAAATAAAATAAAATAAATAAAATAAAATAAATAAAAATATTTTTTATCTCTTTACACATGTTACCTCACTGAGAATTTTCTACACTCTGACGTAGAGATTCCTATTTTTTTTCTTGTTTCCTGTTTGTTTATGAGCAAGAACAGGGACAAAGAACCTCTTTTAGACTTTGATCCTAAACCTGAAAAGACTTTCAGACGGCGTTTATAACAAGCAAGACTTTACAAGGCTGCAGGGTCCAACATGGATCATAATAATGTTGTTAATGCCAATGCGGCAATTCCAGATGGGAATGAGCAACCCAGAAGAGTGCTTGGCTCTTACTCTGCTCCTATTGCAGATCTTTATGGAAAAAGCATTGTGGTGTCTCCTATAACTGCGAACAACTTTGAATTGAAGCCACAATTGGTCACCCTGGTGCAACAAAACTGCCAGTATCATGGTCTTCCCCACGAAGACCCAGATCAATTCATTTCAAATTTTCTGCAGATTTGTGATACTGTGAAGACAAATGGAGTGAACCCAGATGTGTACAAACTAATGCTCTTCCCGTTTGCTCTGAGGGATGGAGCAAAACTATGGCTGGATTTCCAATCCAAAGAGAGTTTGGATACTTGGAACAAGGTTGTCACTGAGTTTCTGACTAAATTTTTCCCACCAAAGAAGCTGACTAAGCTTAGGGTGGCGGTTCAGACCTTTAAGCAAATGGAAGGTGAAACTCTTTATGAAGCTTGGGAGAGATATAAGCTACTGACTAGGCAATGCCCTCCAGACATGTTCTCCAAATGGACCCAACTAGATATCTTTTATGAAGGTTTGGGTGAAATGTCCAAGATGTGCTTAGATAATTCTGCAAGTGGTTCACTGCACAAGAAGAAGACACCAGAGGAGACTATTGAGCTTATTGAATTGGTTGCTAACAACCAATATTTATACTCATCTAACAGGAATCCTGTGAACTCTGAGGCTCCTCAGAAGAAGGGTGTTATGGAAGTAGAAGCTCTTAATGCTATTCTTGCTCAGAACAAGCTTATGTCTCGGCAAATAAATCTACTTACTCAACAGATGGGTGGCATGCAAGTCTCAGCTATCAACACCCAAAGTCCACCTCAAGAGGTCCCTTATGACATGACAGGTAATTTTGTGCAAAATTATAATTATGATTATGCTCAATCCTCTTCTGAACAGGTCAATTACATGGGGAGTGGTCCTAGGAATCCCAATAATGATCCATACTCTAAGACATACAATCAAGGATGGAGAAATCACCTAAATTTTGGGTGGAGGGACCAACCTCAGAGATCTCAGAACTTCAACAATAATTCTCAGGGCGGTTTCCAACAGAACAACCACAATAACTGCCAATTTCAGTCTCACCAACAACAACAACCTCAGCAGGCAAATTCTAAATCCCAAGAAGATTCTAATTGGGAGATGATGAGGAGTTTTATGCAGGAAACCAGAGCTTCGATTAGAAATTTGGAGGTGCAAATGGGCCAGCTGAGCAAGCAAATTCCTGAGAAATCTGCAAGTACATTCCCAGGAGATACAGTGGTGAACCCAAGAGAAGATTGCAAAGTTATTCAATTGAGAAGTGGTAAAGTAGCTGGCTCTGAGACCAAGTTTAATGAGAAGTTAGTTGAAAAAGACGCTCCAGAGGAGAAGAAGGAAGAAGTGGAGCACGCCCCTCCAAAGCGTGCAGACAATCCATTCTCTGATTCTCTTGACACTTATCCTACCTTGCCAAAGGCTCCTGAATACAAGCCAAAAATGCCATATTCTCAGAGGCTTCAGAAGGCTTCCAAAGAAAAGCAGTTCTCTAAATTTTTAGATGTCTTCAAAAAGCTGCAGATCAACATTCCTTTTGCAGAGGCTCTTAAGCAAATGCCTCTCTATGCAAAATTTATGAAAGAATTATTGACCCACAAGAGGAATTGGAAGGAACAAGAAATAGTGGTGTTAACCAAGGAATGTAGTGCCATTATTCAACACAACTTTCCTGAGAAGATGCCAGATCTAGGGAGCTTTGTAATTCCTTGTACCATTGGAGTGTCACCATTCAGAGAGCTTTATGTGACCTTGGAGCTAGTATCAATCTCATGCCACTCTCAGTGATGAAAAAGCTTCAAATTAAGGAGGTAAAACCCACTCGTATTTTTCTTCAACTTGCTTATCTCTCTATTAAATTACCTGTGGGTGTTGTTGAGGATTTAGTTGTTAAAGTAGGACCATTCATTTTTCCTGTTGATTTTGTTATATTAGACATGGAAGAGGAGGTAAAATCCTCTATTATACTTGGTAGACCCTTTTTAGTTACAGGTAGAGCTCTGATTGATGTACAAAACAGTGAATTAACCCTAAGGGTCAACGAAGAACAGGTGGTCCTTCATGTTTTCGAAATTCTTAAGCACCCTAATGATTCTGAGGGGTGTATGAAAATAGATGTTATTGAACCACTTGTTCAAGAGGTACTGAAAGCTGAGGTGCTTGATGATATTTTGGATCCTATCTCTGAGCATGAATTAGTTGAAGTTGATGATTTACCACCTCAAAAGGCTATGATTCACACGCCTAAAGCAGAGGAGAAAGCCCCCAAGCTTGAGCTCAAACCTTTACCTCCATCTCTGAAATATGTATTCTTGGGTGAAAATGATTCCTATCCAGTGATTATTAGCTCTTCCCTGAAGCATGAAGAGGAAGAGGCGCTTATTTCACTGCTCAGGAGCCATAAAACAGCTCTTGGGTGGACCATTAGTAACTTGAAGGGGATTAGTCCAACAAAGTGTATGCACAAGATCCTCCTTGAAGATGATGCTAAACCAGTTGTGCAACCACAAAGGAAACTCAATCCAACCATGAAAGAGGTGGTCCAAAAAGAGGTAATGAAATTATGGGAAGCATGTATTATTTACCCTATTTCTGACAGTCCTTGGGTAAGTCCTGTGCAGGTAGTTCCCAAGAAAGGAGGGATGACAGTGGTCAAGAATGAAAAGAATGAGCTTATTCCTACAAGAACAGTCACAGGATGGAGAATGTGCATAGACTACAGGAGGCTCAACACTGCTACAAGGAAGGATCACTTCCCCTTGCCTTTCATTGATCAGATGCTTGAGAGGTTAGCTGGTCATGCTTTTTATTGTTTTCTAGATGGATATTCTGGATATAATCAAATTGCAGTGGACCCTCAAGATCAAGAGAAGACAGCATTCACATGCCCCTTTGGAGTAGTTGCTTACAGGAGAACGCCGTTTGGACTCTATAATGCTCCAACAACTTTTCAGAGGTGTATACTTTCAATTTTTTCTGATATGGTTGAAAAGTTCATTGAGGTATTTATGGATGATTTTTCTGTCTTTGGTAATTCTTTTGAATCCTGCCTGAAGCATTTATCCCTTGTCTTGAAACGGTGTCAAGAATCAAACCTTGTTTTAAATTGGGAAAAATGCCATTTTATGGTTACAGAAGGCATTGTTCTTGGACACCGGATTTCAAGTAAGGGAATTGAGGTTGACAGAGCAAAGGTGGATGTGATTGAAAAATTACCACCACCAGCTAATGTTAAGGCAGTCAGGAGTTTCTTGGGTCATGCAGGGTTTTGTAGGAGATTTATAAAGGACTTTTCTAAAATTGCTAAACCATTGAGCAACCTGTTGGTTGTTGATGTTCCTTTTGTCTTTAATTCTGATTGCCTGCATGCTTTTGAAACTCTGAAAGCAAACCTCACCTCTGCTCCCATTATAGCTCCCCCTGACTTGGATCTACCATTTGAGTTGATGTGTGATGCTAGTAATTTTGCTATAGGAGCTGTTTTAGTACAGAGGCATGGCAAGCTTATACATGTCATTTACTATGCTAGTCGTGTGTTAAATGATGCCCAAAAGAATTACACTACTACAGAAAAAGAATTATTGGCTATTATGTATGCTGTTGATAAGTTTAGGTCCTATTTAATTGGTTCTAAGGTTATTGTTTATACTGATCATGCTACTTTGAAGTACCTTTTAACCAAGCAAGATTCTAAACCAAGATTAATCATATGGGTGTTGCTCCTTCAAGAATTTGATATTGAGATAAAAGACAGAAAAGGGTCAGAAAATCAAGTAGCTAACCATCTATCTAGAATTGAGCTTGAAGCAGAAGTAACCACCCACAGTTGTAACTAAGATATTTTCGGATGAACAATTGTTCCTCATTCAGCAGGCTCCATGGTTTGCAGACATTGCAAACTACAAAGCCATGAATTTTATTCCAAAGGAGTACAGTAGGTAACAAGTAAAGAAGCTATTGACTGATGCAAAGTACTACATTTGGGAGGAACCGTACCTTTTTAAAAGGTGTTCAGATGGTATAACCCAGAGATGTGTCCCAGATGAGGAGAAACAGCAGATTCTTTGGCACTGTCATGGTTCTGATTATGGAGGCCACTTTGGTGGTGAAAGGACAGCTACAAAGGTCCTTCAGAGCGGGTTCTACTGGCCGACTCTCTTTAGAGACTCAAGAGAATTTGTAAAGCACTGTGACAGATGTGAAAAAGCCACGAATCTTCCTGCCAACCATGAGATGCCACAACAGGGGATTATCGAGGTTGAGTTGTTTGATGTATGTGGTATTGATTTCATGGGACCTTTTCCACCCTCACATTCAAACAACTATATCCTAGTGGCAGTTGATTATGTGTCCAAGTGGGTGGAAGCTATGGCTCTACCCACCAATGATGCCAAGGTGGTGATGAGCTTTTTTCAGAGATATATGTTTAGCCGGTTTGGTGTCCCAAGAACACTCATTAGTGATGGTGGAAGCCACTTCTGTAATAGACAGCTGGACTCACTTCTGCAGAGATATGGAGTCCGTCATAAAGTGGCAACCCCCTATCACCCCCAGACAAGTGGGCAGGTTGAAGTCTCCAATAGGGAACTCAAGCAGATTCTAGAAAAAACCGTCAGTATTTCAAGAAAGGACTGGTCTAGGAAGCTTGATGATGCTCTCTGGGCATACCGGACAGCTTACAAGACTCCTATTGGCATGTCCCCTTATCAGTTGGTCGATGGCAAAGCCTGTCACTTGTCAGTTGAGCTAGAGCATAAAGCTTACTGGGCAATCAGGTATTTGAATCTTGATTCAGAAGCTGCAGGAATTAAGCGAATGCTTCAGTTGAATGAGCTTGATGAATTCAGATATTCAGCCTATGAAAATGCCAAGCTCTATAAAGAGAAAACCAAGTTATTGCATGACAAGAAGATTACCATCAGAGTTTTTGAACCAAGACAGAGAGTACTTCTGTATAATTCAAGGCTCAAACTCTTTCCTGGGAAACTGAAATCCCGGTGGTCAAGACCGTTTGTGGTTACCAGAGCTTCACCATATGGTCATGTGGAAATATAGGAAGAGAATTCTGACAGGAAATTTATCGTGAATGGCAAGAGGTTGAAACACTATCTTGGAGGCGAGATTGATCGTCAGAGGTCCGCTCATCTGCTAAATTAGCAGAACTAACCGTCAAGCTAGTGACGTTAAAGAAGCGCTTGTCGGGAGGCAACCCGATAATTTTGTATCTTTAGTTATTTTTCCATTGAGTTGATTATCTTATTTGTTTGATTTTTCTTGAGTTTTTACTGTTTTCCTTTGTTTTACTTATGTTTTGATCATGCATAAATTTTAAAACAGGACCAGACACTTAGAAAAAATTTTTGAACACTCTGGAGGAGGGAGTCTCTGCCAGTTCCACGCTGAACTTGAGATTTTCCAAGTTCAGCGTGGTTAGAAGCACGCAAAGGGAGAGCTCTTACTGCCAAGTCCACGCTGAACTTGAAAAATTCCAAGTTCAGCGTGGAGAACGACGTCAATTAGCGTGCCAGGGGCCAAGTTCCAATTCCAAGTTCAACGTGGAAAACACGTACTAAGTGAGAGTTGCCACTGCCATTCCCACGTTGAACTTGACCTTCTCCAAGTTCAGCGTGGGAAAATTCAAAATAAAAAAAGAAAAAAATAAAAAAAATTCAAAAAAAAAAAGAAAAAAATAAAAAAAGGAAGCAAGGCCCACGCTGAACTTGGGCTGCACCAAGAAGCGTGGAGATTAGAGACACATTCGGGAACATTGGCGCTGAACTTGGTTTTTACCAAGTTCAGCGTGGGAGCTGCATAACACATACACTATATGCGACGCTGAACTCCTTTTCCCTCAAGTTCAGCGCCAGCTCACTCCTTACCCCCAAATCCTTGCCAAATCAACCTCAAATCCCACCAAAATTCATCAGATCAATTACCAACACTCCATGATTCCCTCTCTTTCTCGTGATCCCCGGACTATGCAACCACAACCCCTTTTCCATCCTACCTTTAACAAACCTTTCCATTCCCCATATATTCCCCTACCCTTTTGACCATAGCCTCCTCCCTTCCCAATGCACCAAAGACCAACCCCTCTCCCTCCAAAGCCATCCACCCGTGACTCCCTCTCCCCTAACCCCTCCTATTTAATCCCAGCTTTACGCCTCATTCCATACACAGCAAACCTCCCACCCCACTTTACTCACTCTCCCAAGGCTTCAGCTTGTAACAACCTCCCTCATCCCAACCCCTGCCCCATTCAATTCTCCATCCCCCTCTCTTACCGGCCCAGCAACTCCTACCACCCCCACCCAACCATCCTTCCCCAAAGCAGCACCTTCCACACACTACACCCTTTCACCCTTTGTCCTAGACCAGCGTCCGTGACCTCCTCCCTCTGTCATGTACCCCCCCTCTATTCCCCTCTTCTTTCTTTTTTTAGTTTAATTTTCTGTTCTGTGTTATTTTTCCGTCCCAAAAAAAAATTCAAAAAAAAAACTATTTTTAGCATTGTATTTTATTTTCTGCTATTTAAATTTCTGCATCTCTTTCTTCTCCCCTTCTGTATTTCTTTATTTTGCTCGAGGACGAGCAATAGTTTTAAGTTTGGTGTTGCCGCTCAGCTGTTTGATTTGAATTATCTTTATGGCACCTAAGACCATCTAACCATCCAAAAAGAGAAAGGGAAAGGAACCAGCAACCGGTTCTCATGACTCAAGATGCTTCAAATCTAAGTTACATGAAGAACATTTTTATGATATCACTGGCAAGAGGCCGGTTTTACCAGAAGTGCAGTTTAAGCTCCAACTGGATGAACTTCCAGAAATTTCACATGAGATTCGGAGAAGAGGATGGGAAGTTCTGTGCAATCCACACCCACAGGCGGGACAGTTGATGGTTCAAGAATTCTATGGGAACATGTGGATTACCTATAAGAATGTGTCTGGCATAAATGAAAGGAACCACAAAACTTTTGTAAGGGGAAGAATCATTGACTTCAGCCCAGAGATCATCAGATAGGCCCTCCAGATGCCAAGGACCGAACAATCACTTAGTTCCTACAGTGAGAGGATGTACAGAGATCAGCAGTTGGAACAAGTAATCGCTGACATTTGCATTCCAGGTGCACAGTGGATAATGGGGGCACGAGGGGAACCCGGCCATATCAAAGTTGGTGACTTGAAGCCTTTAGCTAGAGGATGGCACCATTTCATTCACCGGTCCATTATGCCCACGAGCAACCGGTCTGAGTGTACTTCGGACCGAGCAATCATGATCCACTGTGGAGAGCCAGTGGAGGTGGTAGACGTTATTGCTGATCAATTTTACCACATCGTCACCAACACCAAGGATAATGCCAGATTGGGCTTTCCACATCTCATCTTCCGTCTCTGTGATGCTGCTAGAGTGAAGATAGATAATGACTTTCCTATCCCAACCGAGAAGCCCATCACAAAGAAACAGCTGGAACAGACAAGGGAACATCGAAGGCACCCCAGAGAACAGGTTGAGGAAGGAGATGAAGAAGAGCTGCCTCAGGGACAAGATCAGCCGCCACAAGATTTTTTGCAGCAGATTGCAGCCTCCATGGAGCAAATGAGGGTCGCTAATGACAGTCGCTGGCAAGAGTACATGGCGTCTGTTAATGAGATGAGGGCCACACAGGACAGTCGATGGGAGCATCTCTGTACGACCCTGGATGAAATGAGAGCTGATCAGCACTCTCAGCGGTAGGAGATTCAGCAGCTGAGGCAGGATTACAGCCATCTGAGAGGACCTTATGGAGCTCAGCCTGATGAGAGGGATCCGTATCAGGGAGATTGAGGTGGCTCAGTTCCTTTTTCATTCTCTATCTTATTTTGCTATTTATATGATTAGGCTCCTGTTTTCTGTTTATTTTGTTATTGCATGATCAACTACTATTTCAATTCCTAGGGTCTAGTTTTATTTACTGTTCATCTTGTTATTTGAGTTATATGTCAAAAAAAAGAAAAAAATCTCATGTATTACTCACTGAGCTTGAAATCAAGAAGAAAAGAAAAGAAGTGATGTATTGCATGAGGAATTGAGTTTATATTAAAGAATAGTCTTATTTACTTAAATGTGGTGGTATTATTTATGATTATGAATGAATGACATGAACAGTGCATATTTGAATTTGAATCAAAGGATGTTGATGTATAAGGAACAAGAATTTAGAGAACTATTATGACTTCTCTGAAATTAGTGAAAGCTTAATCCTTGAAGCAAAAGAAACAACAAAAGAAAAATAAAAGCAAGGTCCAAGGCTCTGAGTATCAATGACTAAGGAGGTCAAACATGATTAAAAGCTCAAAGAGTTGTTTCCTTAGTCATATGCTTGTGGTGTTCTTGTGTCAAGTAATCCTTGAGACTGAATATTTAGAGTCGAGGCCAAATGCATTTAGCAGAGTATGCCTAAGGCTTTGAGCACCACTGTCTGGGAGTAACTGAAAGAAAAATCAGAACTTAAAGAGAGTTTCCCAGTTAAGTGCTTGTGGTGTTTTTGTGTCAAGTGAAGCTTGAGACAAAACATTTAAAGTCACGGCTAGACTCAAGGTGCAAAGCACCAATTCATTGAGAAGTAAAGGATGTATGCTGTGTTCAAGGATTAAACTAGAGTACAAAGAGCAGAGAATTCATAATATGATCCGGATTCTAATTCCGAATGACAGTGGCATTCCTTTAATTCAAAGGAGAGTGAGATGCCAAAACTATTTAGAATTACAATAGATAAACCCCACTTTAAGAAGAGACATGAGCATAACTGAACTTTCACCTCTCATGCAAATTCACATCTTAATCATGTACTAATTTTGGTTGCTTGAGGACAAGCAACAATTCAAGTTTGGTGTTGTGATGTGTGAGCATCTTTTCTACCTTTTCCTAGTGAATTTGCATTCAATTTGTTGAGTTTAATCAAGAATTAATTATCTTTTAGCCACTATGGATACTACTTTGAGTCGTGTACAATTCTGTTTATTTTAGGTAGCATTCGAATGGATTTGATGGAGTTTTGTAGCAGAAAAGGGAGAAAGCGAATGATGCTGTTAATCCTGACCTCCTTGCACTCAAACTGGAATAACTTGAGCTACAAAGGTCTAATTGACGTGATTTTAGCGGCATTAGAAAGCTAACTTTCATAGCTTTCCAACAATATATAATAGTACACACTTCTTCTCCAGAAAACTCTGCCCACTCACTGCCAAGTTCAGCGTGAACTTGAAAGCTTCCAGAGGAGACCACGCGTTACATCCCACGCTGAACTTGGGAAAAGCCAAGTTCAGCGTGGATTCAAACCTATGCGCACAAGACTCCACTGTATCATCCACGCTGAACTTGGAGCCAAGTTCAGCGTGGACCTCAACATCTCCAGTGGTCCCTATTCACTCCATCAAAGGCTACACGCAGAATTTAAATTATTTTGTTGATTAAACTTTTATTATTTTTATAATTAGCAAAAGATATTATTTAGTTTTTAGAAAATATATTTTACATTAATTAGGATTAGATATTAAAGGAAAAAGAATCAGCCCTTCGGGCCCTCTCTTCTCTTACCGCATTCCGCACTTTATAGTTTACCTGAATGCAAGATTTTTCTCTCTGAACCATGAGCAACTAAACCTCCACTGTTAAGGTTAGGAGCTCTGTCTATTGTATGGATTGATACTATTATTGTTATATTTTAATTCATGTACTGATTTATGATTCAAGAATTGTTTTCGTTCTTTATTTTATGAATTTGGGTGGAACGGAAGTATGACCCTTTTTCTAATTGAGTTCTTGTATAACTTGGAAAAGCTCTTTACTTGAACAACAGCTTGAAAATATATTCTCCTAAATTTCTAATTATCTGGACTTAACGAGATACGTGACGTATAATTCTCTTATATTTGGGTAATTAGGATTTGTGTGGCATATAAACTAGAATTAATCTTCACTATCTAATTCGAACTAAGTGACCATGGAATTGGCAGTTGATGAATTTTAGAGGAGACTAAAAAGGTCTAAGGAATTAGGGTTTAGTCACATATAGTTTGCCATGAATTAAATATTGCATGATTAAAATAGTTAATAAGAAAGGTCAATAAGGAAAATAGATATCTCTGAAACCTTAACTGTTTTTCCATATATTATTCATACCAATTTACTGCTTGCTTTCTACTATTTTGAATTTACTGTTAATGCTTTTGAACACTCAAACACTATTTTCTGTCAGTCTAACTAAGTAAATCACTTAACCATTGTTGCTTAGTCCATCAATCCTCGTGGGATCGACCCTCACTCACCTGAGGTATTACTTGGTACGACTCGGTGCACTTACCGGTTAGTTTGTGGTTATAAATTCTGCACCACGTATCACATGCTATCTTTATAGGCCTTAAAGTCTCATGCAATTGACCCACTAATTCCAACTCCCATTGGAATAAATCTCGTCTCCACTGGGAATTCCAAATCCACTCTAACCCGTCCCAAAATCCACAGTCCCCTATGACAGATCCTATTTGATTTGAAACAGAGAAGAGCCTCGAAAAACTCATCTTTAACGAACCATGAGTTAAAAGTATATTATTGTACTATTAGAATAAAAGAATTAGAATGATGACTAAAAATTAAAAATATTTACTAAAAAAAAGAAATTCTCCTTATCCTTGAGTTTTTTGATTATATTTAAAGATTATTTTAATATATCTATGTCACCGTAAATACAGTAATTATGGTGTTTCAAAAAGTGTTGTTAAAATTAAAATAATATTTTTTTATTATTGATGAGCGGATAATTTGTACCCTTTTTGGCATTGTTTTTAGTATGTTTTTAGTAGTTTTAGTTAGTTTTTAGTATATTTTTATTAGTTTTTAGTTAAAATTCACTTTTCTGGACTTTACTATGAGTTTGTGTGTTTTTTTGTGATTTCAGGTATTTTCTGGCTGAAATTGAGGGACCTGAGCAAAAATCTGATCCAGAGACTGAAAAGGACTGCAGATGCTGTTGGATTCTGACCTCCCTGCACTCGAAGTGGATTTTCTGGAGCTACAGAAGCCCAATTGGCGCGCTCTCAACGGCGTTGGAAAGTAGACATCCTGGGCTTTCCAGCAATATATGATAGTCCATACTTTGCCCAAGATTTGATGGCCCAAACCGGCGTTCAAAGTCACCCTCAGAAATTCTAGCGTTAAACGCCGGAACTGGCACCTAAATGGGAGTTAAACGCCCAAACTGGCATAAAAGCTGGCGTTTAACTCCAAGAAGAGTCTCTACACGAGATTGCTTCATTGCTCAGCCCAAGCACACACCAAGTGGACCCGGAAGTAGATTTTTATGTCATTTACTCATCTCTGTACACCCTAGGCCACTAGTTTTCTATAAGTAGGACCTTTTGCTATTGTATTAGAGATCTTTTGATCATGCTTTGATGATTAAACCCTCTTTGGGGGAGGCTGGCCATTCGGCCATGCCTAGACCTTGTTCTTATGTATTTTCAACGGTGGAATTTCTACACACCATAGATTAAGGTGTGGAGCTCTGCTGTACCTCGAGTATTAATGCAATTACTATTGTTCTTCTATTCAATTCCGCTTGTTCTTTGTCCAAGATATCACTTGTTCTTCAACTTGATGAATGTGATGATCCGTGACACTCATCATCATTCTCACCTATGAACAAAGTGACTGACAACCACTTCTGTTCTACAAGCAAACAAGGCTCTAGTGTTTATCTCTTGGATTCCTGATACACGATGCATGGTTGATCGCCTGACAACCGAGTGCTCGCCTGACAAACGAGCCAGCCATTCCGTGAGATCAGAGTCTTCGTGGTATAGGCGAGAACTGATGGCGGCATTCAAGAGAATCCGGAAGGTCTAACCTTGTCTGTGGTATTCTGAGTAGGATTCAATGATTGAATGACTGTGACGTGCTTCAAACTCCTAGCAGGCGGGGCATTAGTGACAGACGCAAAAGAATCACTGGATTCTATTCCGGCCTGACCGAGAACCGACAGCTGATTAGCCATATGCTGTGACAGAGCATAGGAACATTTTCACTGAGAGGATGGGAGGTAGCCACTGACAACGGTGAAACCCTTGCATAAGCTTGCCATGGAAAGGAGTAAGAAGGATTGGATGAAGACAGTAGGAAAGCAGAGAGACGGAAGGGAAGGAATCTTCATACGCTTATCTGAAGTTCCTACCAATGAATTACATAAGTACCTCTATCTTTATCTTTATGCTTCATTCGTATATCACTATATCCATTTGAGTCTGCCTGACTAAGATTTACAAGGTGACCATAGCTTGCTTCATACCAACAATCTCCGTGGGATCGACCCTTACTCACGTAAGGTATTACTTGGACGACCCAGTGCACTTGCTGGTTAGTTGTGCAAAGTTGTGTTTATGCCATGGTATTGAGCACCAAGTTCTTGGGGCCATTATTAGGGATTATTTGAGTTGTGAAAAGTAGTGATCACAATTTTGCACACCAAGTTTTTGGCGCCGTCGCCGGGGATTGTTTTGTGTATGGACAACTGACGGTTCATCTTGTTGCTTAGATTAGGTATTTTTTCTTCAGAGTTCTTAAGAATGAATTCTAGTGTTTCAAGGTGATGTTCTTATCATCACCAAAGCTGATTGATCTTCATCAATTTAGCTCTTGAATGCAATGTCCTGCTGAAGCTTGGCTAGCCATGTCTAATTCCTTTAGACTGAAGCTTTAGACTAACATTGCATGATTCCTGGAATTCTCATTAAGAATTTTGATACCTTTATTTTCTTTTCATATAATTCTCGAAAAAAGCACAAAAAAAAAATTTTCAAAATCATAAAAACCAAAAATATTTTATGTTTCTTGTTTGAGTCTAGTGTCTAATTTTAAGTTTGGTGTCTTGCAATGCATTGTTTATTTGATCTTGGTTCTATTTTCAAGTCAATAGTACAGGGAACTGAAGATTCAGAACATGCAGCAGAGGAATTACACAGAAAAAGCTGGGCGTTCAAAACGCCCAGTGAAGAAGGACAGACTGGCGTTTAAACGCCAGCCAGGGTGCCTGGTTGGGCGTTTAACGCCCAAAAAGGTAGTGCATTGGGTGTTAAACGCCAGAATGTGCACCATTCTGGGCGTTTAACGCCAGGATGGCACAAGGGGGAGGATTTTGTTTTCAAATCAATTTTTTTTCAAGTTTTCAAAGTTTTTCAAAATCATATCTTTTTCAAATCATATCTTTTCAATCAAATGTTTTCAAAATCAATTTCTTTCCTTTTTCAAAGATACTTGCTAACAATTAATGATTTGATTGAACATTTCAAGTATGTTGCCTTTTTTGTTGAGAAAGGTTTAATGTTTGAATCATATCTTTTCTTGTTAGGCAAGTCATTAATTTTTTTCAAATCTTTTTTTAAAATTGTTTTCAAATCATATTTTCTCAATCACATATTTTTAAAATCAATCATATCTTCTTAACCTCATCTTTTTCAAAATAGCTTTCAATCAAATCTTTTTGACTTCTAATTTCAAAATCTTTTTCAAAAATCACTTGATTTCTTTCCCACTCTTATTTTCGAAAATTAATTAGTGTTTTTCAAAATGTTTTCAATTTCTTTAACTTAATTTTCGAAAATTCTCTTCCCCTCTTCCCACATCCTTCTATTTATGGAGTACCACTCCTTCTCAATGCACAATTCGAACTCTCTCTGATTTAGTTCGAATTCTTCTACCTCTTTCTTCTATTTTTCTGTTCTTCTGACACCTCAAGGAATCTCTATACTGTGATATAGAGGATTCCACATTTTCTTGTTCTCTTCTCTTTCATATGAGCAGGAGCAGAGACAAAGGTATTCTTGTTGAAGCTGACCCTGAACCTGAAAGGACCTTGAAGCGAAAGCTAAGAGAAGCTAAAGCACAACTCTCTATAAAGGACCTAACAGAAATCTTCAAAGAAGAAGAACACATGGCAGCCGAAAACAATGCAAACAATGCAAGGAAGGTGCTGGGTGACTTTACTGCACCTACTCCCGACTTCTATGGGAGAAGCATCTCTATCCCTGCCATTGGAGCAAACAACTTTGAGCTTAAGCCTCAATTAGTTTCTCTAATGCAACAGAATTGCAAGTTTCATGGACTTCCATTGGAAGATCCTCATCAGTTTTTAGCTGAATTCTTGCAAATCTGTGACACTGTCAAGACTAATGGGGTAGACCCTGAGGTCTACAGACTTATGCTATTCCCTTTTGCTGTAAGAGATAGAGCTAGGACATGGTTGGACTCACAACCTAAAGAAAGCCTGGACTCATGGGAAAAGCTAGTCAATGCCTTCTTGGCAAAGTTCTTTCCACCTCAAAAATTGAGTAAGCTTAGAATGGAAGTCCAAACCTTCAGACAGAAGGATGGAGAATCCCTCTATGAAGCTTGGGAAAGATACAAACAATTGATCAGAAAATGTTCTTCTGACATGCTTTCTGAATGGAGCATCATAGGTATTTTCTATGATGGTCTCTCTGAACTATCCAAGATGTCTTTGGATAGCTCTGCTGGAGGATCTCTTCATTTGAAGAAGACGCCTACAGAAGCTCAAGAGCTAATTGAAATGGTTGCAAATAACCAATTCATGTACACTTCTGAAAGGAATCCTGTGAACAATGGGACTAATCAGAAGAAAGGAGTTCTTGAGATTGATACTCTGAATGCCATTTTGGCTCAGAACAAGATATTGACTCAACAAGTCAATTTGATTTCTCAAAGTCTGTCTGGAATGCAAAGTGCACCAAGCAGTACTAAGGATGCTTCATCTAAAGAAGAAGCTTATGATCCTGAGAACCCTTCAATGGAAGAGGTGAATTACCTAGGAGAACCCTATGGAAACACCTATAATTCTTCATGGAGAAATCACCCAAATTTCTCATGGAAGAATCAAGAGAAACCTCAACAAGGTTTCAACAACAATAATGGTGGAAGAAACAGGTTTAGCAATGGCAAGCCTTTTCCATCATCTTCTCAGCAACAGACAGAGAATTCTAAGCAGAACCCCTCTGACTTAGCAACTATGGTCTCTGATCTAATCAAAACCACTCAAAGTTTCATGACTGAAACAAGGTCCTCCATTAGGAATTTGGAGGCACAAGTGGGACAGCTGAGCAAGAAAGTTACTGAACTCCCTCCTAGTACTCTTCCAAGCAATACAGAAGAAAATCCAAAAGGAGAGTGCAAGGTCATCAACATGGCCGAATTTGGAGAGGAAGGAGAGGAAGTGAACGCCACTGAGGAAGACCTCAATGGGCGTGCACTGACCTCCATTGAGTTCCCCAATGAGGAACCATGGGAATCTGAGGCTCAAAATGAGACCATAGAGATTCCATTGGACTTACTTCTGCCTTTCATGAGCTCTGATGAGTATTCTTCCTCTGAAGAGGATGAGTATGTCACTGAAGAGCAAGTTGCTAAATACCTTGGAGCAATCATGAAGCTAAATGACAAGTTATTTGGAAATGAGACTTGGGAGAATGAACCTCCTTTGCTCACCAAAGAACTGGATGACTTGTCTAGGCAGAAATTACCTCAAAAGAGACAAGATCCTGGGAAGTTTTCAATACCTTGTACCATAGGCACCATAACCTTCAAGAAGGCTCTGTGTGACTTAGGGTCAAGTGTAAACCTCATGCCTCTCTCTGTAATGGAGAAGTTAGGGATATTTGAGGTGCAAGCTGCAAGAATCTCATTAGAGATGGCAGACAACTCAAGAAAACAAGCTCATGGACTTGTAGAGGATGTTTTGGTGAAGATTGAAAACCATTACATCCCTGCGGATTTTATAGTCCTAGAGATTGGGAAGTGCATGGATGAAACCATCATCCTTGGCAGACCCTTCCTAGCCACAGCAAAGGCTGTGATTGATGTTGATAGAGGCGAACTGATCATTCAAGTGAATGAAGAATCCTTTGTGTTTAAGGCTCAAGGATATCCCTCTGTCACTATGGAGAGGAAGCATGAAGAGCTTCTCTCAAATCAGAGTCAAACAGAGCCCCCACAGTCAAACTCTAAGTTTGGTGTTGGGAGGCCACAACCAAACTCTAAGTTTGGTGTTGAACCCCCACATTCAAACTCTAAGTTTGGTGTTGGGAGGTTCCAATATTGCTCTGAGAAAATGTGAGGCTCCATGAGAGCCATCTGTCAAGCTACTGACATTAAAGAAGCGCTTGTTGGGAGGCAACCCAATGTTATATGTTATCTATTTCTCTTTGTTATTTTATGTTTTTTGTAGGTTGATGATCATAAGAAGACACAAAATCAATTGAAAAAGCAAAAACAGAATGAAAAACAGGAAGAAAAACAGCACACCCTGGAGGAAGAACCCACTGGCGTTTAAACGCCAGTGAGGCTAGCAATTGGGCGTTTAACGCCCAGTCTGGCACCATTCTGGGCGTTTAACGCCAGAAAGGGGCACCAGACTGGCGTTAAACGCCAGAAAAGGGCAAGAACCTGGCGTTAAACGCCAGGAATGGGCACCAGCCCGGCGTTTAACGCCAGAAATGGCTCAAAATGTGATTTTGAATGCCATTTGGTGCAGGGATGACTTTTCCTTGACACCACAGGATCTGTGGACCCCACAGGATCCCCACCAACCCCACCACTCTCTCTCTTCTTCACTCATTCACCAATCACCTCAATACCTCTTCCCCAAAAACCCTTCACCTATCAAATCCCATCTTCCTCTTCACCACTCACATCCATCCTTCATAAAACCCCACCTACCTCACCATTCAAATTCAAACCACTTTCCCACCCAAACCCACCCTCTTTGGCCGAACACAAAAGCCATTGCCTTCTTCCTCATTTCTTCTTCTTCTACTCTCTTCTTTCTTCTTTTGCTCGAGGACGAGCAAACCTTTTAAGTTTTGTGTGGTAAAAGCGTTGCTTTTTCGTTTTTCCATAACCATTTATGGCATCCAAGGCCGGAAAAACCTCTAGAAAGAGGAAAGGAAAGGCAAAAGCTTTCACCTCCGAGTCATGGGAGATGGAGAGATTCATCTCAAGGGTGCATCAAGACCACTTCTATGAAGTTGTGGCCATGAAGAAGGGTCAACTTTGACCAAAGGTTGGACCAAGTCTTCACAGATATTTATGAAGAGGGTGCTCAATGAAAGAGAGATTCAAGAAGGAAGTCGGTTCAACTGAGAAGGCATGACCTCAAGCCCATCACTAAGAAAAGGATGGAGCAAACAAGAGACCCCTCTCATCATGAGATCCCTGAGATGTCTCAAGAGATGCACTTTCCTTCACAAGACTATTAGGAGCAACTGAACACCTCCCTAGGAGAATTAAGTTCCAACATGGGACAACTAAGGGTGGAGCACCAAGAACATTCCATCCTCCTCCATGAAATTAGAGAAGATCAAAGAATCATGAGAGAGGAGCAACAAAGGCAAGGAAGAGACATTGAGGAGCTCAAGCACTCCATAGGATCTTCAAGAGGAAGAAAGAGCCGCCATCACTAAGGTGGACCCGTTCTTTAATCTCCTTGTTCTTTATTTTCTGTTTTTCAAATTTTAGTGCTTATGTTTATCTATGTTTGTGTCTTGTGATCATTAGTGTCTTAGTGTCTATGCCTTAAAGTTATGAATGTCCTATGAATCCATCACCTTTCTTAAATAAAAAAATGTTCTTAATTGAAAAAGAAAAAGAATTGCATGAATTTTGAATTTTATAGCAGTTTAATTATTTTGATGTGGTGGCATTACTTTTGCCTTCTGAATGTATGCTTAAACAGTGCATATGTCTTTTGAATTTGTGGTTCATGAATGTTGGCTCTTGAAAGAATGATGAAAAAGGAGACATGTTACTGAGGATCTGAAAAATCATAAAAATGATTCTTGAAGCAAGAAAAAGCAGTGAATACAAAAAAAAAGAGGCAAAAAAAAAAAACCGAAAAAAAGGGAAAGAGAAAAAGAAAGAAAAAGAAAGAATAAAGTTGTGATCCAAGGCAAAAAGAGTGTGCTTAAGAACCCTGGACACCTCTAATTGGGGACTCTAGCAAAGCTGAGTCACAATCTGAAAAGGTTCACCCAATTATGTGTCTGTGGCATGTATGTATCCGGTGGTAATATTGGAAGACAGAGTGCTTTGGGCCACGGCCAAGACTCAATAAGTAGCTATGTTCAAGAATCATCATACTTAACTAGGAGAATCAATAACACTATCTGGATTCTGAGTTCCTAAAGAAGCCAATCATTCTGAATTTCAAAGGATAGAGTGAGATGCCAAAACTGTTCAGAGGCAAAAAGCTAAAAGCCCCGCTCATCTAATTAATACTGATCTTCATAGATGTTTTTGGAGTTCATTGCATATTCTCTTCTTTTTATCTTATTTGATCTTCAGTTGCTTGAGGACAAGTGATGAGCGGATAATTTATACGCTTTTTGGCATTGTTTTTAGTATGTTTTTAGTATGATCTAGTTAGTTTTTAGTATATTTTTATTAGTTTTTAGTTAAAATTCACTTTTCTGGACTTTACTATGAGTTTGTGTGTTTTTCTGTGATTTCAGGTATTTTCTGGCTGAAATTGAGGGATCTGAGCAAAAATCTGATCCAGAGACTCAAAAGGACTGCAGATGCTGTTGGATTCTGACCTCCCTGCACTCGAAGTGGATTTTCTGGAGCTACAGAAGCCCAATTGGCGCGCTCTCAACGGCGTTGGAAAGTAGACATCCTGGGCTTTCCAGCAATATATGATAGTCCATACTTTGCCCAAGATTTGATGGCCTAAACCGGCGTTCAAAGTCACCTCAAGAAATCCCAGCGTTAAACGCTGGAACTGGCACCCAAATGGGAGTTAAACGCCCAAACTGGCATAAAAGCTGGCGTTTAACTCCAAGAAGAGTCTCTACACGAAATTGCTTCATTGCTCAGCCCAAGCACACCAAGTGGGCCCGGAAGTGGATTTTTATGTCATTTACTCATCTTTGTACACCTTAGGCTACTAGTTATCTATAAGTAGGACCTTTTACTATTGTATCTGGAGACTTTGGTAGCTATCTTCGTTTTATGCTATCTTAGATCATTGGGAGGCTGGCCATTCGGCCATGCCTAGACCTTGTTCTTATGTATTTTCAACGGTGGAGTTTCTACACCCATAGATTAAGGTGTGGAGCTCTGCTGTACCTCGAGTATTAATGCAATACTATTGTTCTTCTATTCAATTCCGCTTGTTCTTTGTCCAAGATATCACTTGTTCTTCAACTTGATGAAGGTGATGATCCGTGACACTCATCATCATTCTCACTCATGAACAAGGTGACTGACAACCATTCTTGTTCTACAAGCAATCAAAGCTCTAGTGAATATCTCTTGGATTTCTGATAACACGATGCATGGTTGATCGCCTGACAACCGAGTGCTCGCCTGACAAACGAGCCAGCCATTCCGTGAGATCAGAGTCTTCGTGGTATAGGCGAGAACTGATGGTGGCATTCAAGAGAATCCGGAAGGTCTAACCTTGTCTGTGGTATTCTGAGTAGGATTCAATGATTGAATGACTGTGACGTGCTTCAAACTCCTGAAGGCGGGGCGTTAGTGACAGACGCAAAAGAATCACTGGATTCTATTCCGGCCTGATTGAGAACCGACAGATGGATAGCCGTGCCGTGACAGGGTGCGTTGAACATTTCCAATGAGAGGATGGGAGGTAGCCACTGACAACGGTGAAACCCTTGCATAAGCTTGCCATGGAAAGGAGTAAGAAGGATTGGATGAAGACTGTAGGAAAGCAGAGAGACGGAAGGGAAGGCATCTTCATACGCTTATCTGAAGCTCTCACCAATGATATACATAAGTATCTCTATCTTTATCTTTATGTTGTTTTCGTTTATCACTATACCCATTTGAGTCTGCTTGACTGAGATTTACAAGGTGACCATAGCTTGCTTCATACTAACAATCTCCGTGGGATCGACCCTTACTCACGTAAGGTATTACTTGGACGACCCAGTGCACTTGCTGGTTAGTTGTGCGAAGTTGTGTAATGCCATGGAATTGAACTATCAAGTTTTTGGAGTTCATGACCGGGGATTATGAGAGTTGTGAAAAGTATTGTTCACAATTTCGCGCACCAAGTTTTTGGCGCCGTTGCCAGGGATTGTTCAGTTTGGACAACTGAAGGTTCATCTTGTTGCTTAGATTAGGTATTTTTTTTTTCAAAATTCTTGAAGATAAATTCTAGAGTTTCATGATGATTTGTTGAAATCTGGCTGGCTGAGAAGCCATGTCTAATCTCATTGGACCGAGGTTTCAACTTATCATCACAAGAGCTTGTTGATTTTCATCAATCTTGCTTTTGGAGCAGTGATTTGCTAAGGCTTGGCTGGCTGATGAGCGGATAATTTATACGCTTTTTGGCATTATTTTTAGTATGTTTTTAGTATGATCTAGTTAGTTTTTAGTATATTTTTATTAGTTTTTAGTTAAAATTCACTTTTCTGGACTTTACTATGAGTTTGTGTGTTTTTCTGTGATTTCAGGTATTTTCTGGCTAAAATTGAGGGATCTGAGCAAAAATCTGATCCAGAGACTCAAAAGGACTGCAGATGCTGTTGGATTCTGACCTCCCTGCACTCGAAGTGGATTTTCTGGAGCTACAGATGCCCAATTGGCGCGCTCTCAACGGCGTTGGAAAGTAGACATCCTGGCTTTCCAGCAATATGATAGTTCATACTTTGCCCAGATTTGATGGCCCAAACTGGCGTTCAAAGTCACCCCAAGAAATCCCAGCGTTAAACGCTGGAACTGGCACCCAAATGGGAGTTAAACGCCCAAAATGGCATAAAAGCTGGCGTTTAACTCCAAGAAGAGTCTCTACACGAAATTGCTTCATTGCTCAGCCCAAGCACACACCAGTGGGCCCGGAAGTGGATTTTTATGTCATTTACTCATCTTTATACACCTTAGGCTACTAGTTATCTATAAGTAGGACCTTTTACTATTGTATCTAGAGACTTTGGTAGCTATCTTCGTTTTATGCTATCTTAGATCATTGAGAGGCTGGCCATTCGGCCATGCCTGGACCTTGTTCTTATGTATTTTCAACGGTGGTGTTTCTACACACCATAGATTAAGGTGTGGAGCTCTGCTGTACCTCGAGTATTAATGCAATTACTATTGTTCTTCTATTCAATTCCGCTTGTTCTTTGTCCAAGATATCACTTTTTCTTCAACTTGATGAAGGTGATGATCCGTGACACTCATCATCATTCTCACTCATGAACAAGGTGACTGACAACCATTCTTGTTCTACAAGCAATCAAAGCTCTAGTGAATATCTCTTGGATTCCTGATTGCACGATGCATGGTTGATCGCCTGACAACCGAGTGCTCGCCTGACAAACGAGCCAGCCATTCCGTGAGATCAGAGTCTTCGTGGTATAGGCGAGAACTGATGGCGGCATTCAAGAGAATCCGGAAGGTCTTACCTTGTCTGTGGTATTCTGAGTAGGATTCAATGATTGAATGACTGTGACGTGCTTCAAACTCCTGAAGGCGGGGCGTTAGTGACAGACGCAAAAGAATCACTGGATTCTATTCCGGCCTGATTGAGAATCGACAGATGGATAGCCGTGCCGTGACAGGGTGCGTTGAACATTTCCAATGAGATGGGAGGTAGCCACTGACAACGGTGAAACCCTTGCATAAGCTTGCCATGGAAAGGAGTAAGAAGGATTGGATGAAGACTGTAGGAAAGCAGAGAGACGGAAGGGAAGGCATCTTCATATGCTTATCTGAAGCTCTCACCAATGATATACATAAGTATCTCTATCTTTATCTTTATGTTATTTTCGTTTATCACTATACCCATTTGAGTCTGCCTGACTGAGATTTACAAGGTGACCATAGCTTGCTTCATACTAACAATCTCCGTGGGATCGACCCTTACTCACGTAAGGTATTACTTGGACGACCCAGTGCACTTGCTGGTTAGTTGTGCGAAGTTGTGTAATGCCATGGAATTGAACTACCAAGTTTTTTGGAGTTCATGACTGGGGATTATGAGAGTTGTGAAAAGTATTGTTCACAATTTCGCGCACCAAGTTTTTGGCGCCGTTGCCGGGGATTGTTTGTGTATGGACAACTGAAGGTTCATCTTGTTGCTTAGATTAGGTATTTTTTTTCGAAATTCTTGAAGATGAATTCTAGAGTTTCATGATGATTTGTTGAAATCTGGCTGGCTGAGAAGCAATGTCTAATCTCATTGGACCGAGGTTTCAACTTATCATCACAAGAGCTTGTTGATCTTTATCAATCTTGCTTTTGGAGCAGTGATCTGCTAAGGCTTGGCTGGCCCTTGGCCATGTCTAGTGTTTTGGACCGAAGCTTTCTTTGAAAGCTTGGCTGGCTGTGAAGCCATGTCTAATTCCTGGACCGGAGTCTTAGACTAGCATTGCACTGATTCCTGGAATTCTCATTAAGAATTTTGATATCTTTTTCCACTTAATTTTCGAAAAAAAAAACACAAAAAATTACAAAATCATAAAAACCAAAAATATTTCATGTTTCTTGTTTGAGTTTAGTGTCTCATCTTAAGTTTGGTGTCAATTGCAAACATTCATGTGTCTTAAGGATCCTCAAATAATTCTTGATGATTTCTTACTCTGATCTTTGAATTCTTTTGACTTGAGTGTTTATGTGTCTCATATGTCATAGTATACAAACTGCTAAGTTTGGTGTCTTGCTGCATTGTTATTTGATTCTTGTTGCATTTTGATTATAACAAAATCCAAAAATATTTTTAATTTGTGTCTTTTCAAGTCAATAACAAAGAATTGAAGATTCGAACATACTGCAGAGGAATTATACAGAAAAGCTGGCATTCAAAAATGCCCAGTGAAGAAGACAGACTGGCGTTTAAACGCCAGCCAGGGTGCCTGCTGGGCGTTTAACGCCCAAAAAGGGTGCATTTTGGGCGTTAAACGCCAGAATGGATACCATTCTGGGCGTTTAACGCCAGGATGGCAAAGGGGAAGATTTTGTTTTCAAATCAATTTTTTTCAAGTTTTCAAAGTTTTTCAAAATCAAATCTTTTTCAATCATATCTTTTCAATCAATGTTTTTCAAAATCAATTTCTTTCCTTTTTCAAAGATACTACTAACAATTATGATTTGATTAAACATCTCAAATTTGTTGCCTTTTGTTGAGAAAGGTTTAATGTTTGAATCATATCTTTTCTTGTTAGGCAAGTCACTAATTTTCAAAATCAAATCTTTTAAAATTGTTTTCAAATCATATTTTTTAACCAATCATATCTTCTCAACCTCATCTTTTTCAAAATAGTTTTCAATCAAATCTTCTTAATTTCTAATTTCAAAATCTTTTTCAAAAATCACTTGATTTCTTTTCCACTTTCAATTTTCGAAAATTATCATCAAATTTTAAAATGTTTTTAACATCTTTTAATTAATTTTCGAAAATCCTCTTCCCTCCTTCCCACATCCTTCTATTTATGGAGTACTACTCCTTCTTAATGCACAATTCGAACTCTATCTAATCAAGTTCGAATTCTTCCACCTTCTTTTTTTTTTCTATTTTTCGTTTCCTCTGACACCTTAAGGAATCTCTATACTGTGACATAGAGGATTCCACATCTTCTTGTTCTCTTCTCTTTCATATGAGCAGGAGCAGAGACAAAGGCATTCTTGTTGAAGCTGACCCTGAACCTGAAAGGACCTTGAAGCGAAAGCTAAGAGAAGCTAAGGCACAATTCTCTATAGAGGACCTAACAGAAATCTTCAAAGAAGAAGAACCCATGGCAGCCGAAAACAACAACAATGCAAACAATGCAAGGAAAGTGCTGGGTGACTTTACTGCACCTACTCCCGACTTCTATGGGAGAAGCATCTCTATCCCTGCCATTGGAGCAAACAACTTTGAGCTTAAGCCTCAATTAGTTTCTCTAATGCAACAGAATTGCAAATTCCATGGACTTCCAATGGAAGATCCTCATCAGTTTTTAGCTGAGTTCTTGCAAATCTGTGACACAGTCAAGACTAATGGGGTTGACCCTGAGGTCTACAGACTGATGCTATTCCCTTTTGCTGTAAGAGACAGAGCTAGAATATGGTTGGACTCACAACCTAAGGATAGCCTGGACTCTTGGGAAAAGCTAGTCAATGCCTTCTTGGCAAAGTTCTTTCCACCTCAAAAATTGAGTAAGCTTAGAGTGGAAGTCCAAACCTTCAGACAGAAGGATGGTGAATCCCTCTATGAAGCTTGGGAAGATACAAATTAATCAGAAAGTGTCCCTCAGACATGCTTTCTGAATGGATCATAGGTATTTTCTATGATGGTCTCTGAACTATCCAAGATGTCTTTGGATAGCTCTGTGGAGGATCTCTTCATCTGAAGAAGACGCCTACAGAAGCTCAAGAGCTGATTGAATGGTGCAAATAACCAATTCATGTACACTTCTGAAAGGAATCCTGTGAACAATGGGACTATCAGAAGAAAGGAGTTCTTGAGATTGACACTCTGAATGCCATACTGGCTCAGAACAAGATATTGACTCAACAAGTCAATTTGATTTCTCAAGTCTGTCTGGAATGCAAATGCACCTGGCAGTACTAGG